>NW_027139655.1:3397500-3697500 GCF_035084215.1 Heptranchias perlo | reverse complement strand
CAGTGAACCTGCAGAGCTCCCATTCATCCCACAGTGACCCAGTCATCCCACAGTGTCCCAGTGAGGCCACAGTGTCCCAGTGATTTCACAGTGACCCAGTAAAACTGCAGTGCTACCAGTCATCCCACAGTGACCCAATCATTCCAAAGTGACCCGGTCATCCCACAGTGCTCCCAGTGATCCCACAGTGACCCAGACACAATTCACCTGAGCTCCATTGGGTGCAGCCTGTGGTGAAGGCCTCGGTAAGTCCGCTCTGGAGAGAAACCTTCTTTTCCAAGGATTCCTCCTCCTCTCAAAATGTCTCTTTCCACATCTTCATGTTACGGCATTTCCACAAAAATAATCCAACGGAGAGAGGGAGAGAAATAAGGAATTGATTAAAAACAAAGCAAGGGATTGAAAAGGTTCAGCAAGAGCACACTCATTCCGTTCCACAGGCAATCTCTCAGCAAACACCATTGATAAAATCCCCAGTTACAAAGCAGAGAATCTAAAGAGAAGAGAGGAAAGTTGGGAGAGAGAGAAAGACACTCGGGCCAGACTGAAGAGCGCATGTTGCTTCTCTCTCTCTCATACAAATTTGCAAGGTTTTCTCTCCTGCTTCGACACTCACTCACCTCCCTTATAAGGTGCCAGTCTGTCTGCTTGTATTTGCTGCAGGGCTCAAACTGTTACTGTGTTTGTTTCCATTTCTGTTCTTGAAGCAGGGGACAAAAAGCTTGGACTATTTCTTGCTACTTCATCCCTATTTATTGCAGTTTGCAAAGGTGAACAAAATGTACCTTTGCTCTTTTCTCTTGTTTTAATCAGCAGTGACGAAAAGCCTGTAGTTTGTGGTCAACTTCCAGTTTGTGGCTTTTCCCAATTAGACAACGAAATAAAACAAATTCATGACATTTAAAGGAGCCAAAACAAAGAAGTATTTTTGAAAAACAAATGCACAGCATGATTCCTCACTCAGTTGCAGGGACAATCTCTCAGCAACATTCATTTACACAGAAACAAAGCCCAGTTTATAAATGAGATAAATCTAAAGGTTGAGAGACAATCTTTATCGACATAACAACTTGTATTTCTATATTACAGCAACTACAACAACAACAAGTACATATATATATATAAATACATATACATACATGTATATATGTACTTGTTATATAATTACATATTGCAACAACTATTACAAAGCCCAGATAATGGCAGTGGGGAAAGAGCCGAGGGGGAAATGGGACTAATTCGATCGCCCTTTCAAAGAGCCAGCACAGGCAGGGTGGGCCGAATTGCCTCCTTAAGTGTTGCACCCATTATGATACTATGCACAAAAACTTCAATGCCTGGAACAGGAAACAAAATCAACTCATCTACCGCCGCCATCTTACTGGGGGGCAAGCTGGACATCTTACCGGAGGGCAAGGCGGCCATCTTACTGGGAGGCAAGGTGAGCATGTTAAACAAAATGGCCACCATGTAGCTTAAACAAAATTGAGAGCCCTGCTCCTCAAACACAATGGCCACTAGTAAGGCAGCCATCTTGCTGAGGGGTGGGGCGTGCACCTTAAACAAAATGGCGGATGTGAATTTTAATCAAAATGGCTGCACTGAACCTGAAGCAAAATGACCAACAGTAATGCTGCCATCTTACTGAGGGGCGAGGTGAAGCTTGTTAAGGTGACAGAATCAGAGAGGGTTCGTTTTCTGCTCCTGTTAAATCACAGTTGCACTAACGTTATAGATACAAACTGTGTGAGAAAGGCACCAGCTGGTGTTTAACACAAAGACAGCGGTGCAGTGAGGGAATTAAACACCAAAATGTGAGCTTCAGCAAAAAAAATGGATTAACATTTGGTTATTTCTACATAATGTTCAAGAAGAAGGAGAGACCAGACATTCGGAGGAAAGGTCCAATTAGCCATTTTGTGTAGAGAATGTAATTCCAGCTTCTATTATTTAAATCAGAGTAAAATTGGACTCAATCTGAATGAAGTTCTGATCTCGGATTCAATTCATTTCTCCATTATTCATAATTTTATTTACCTGAAACAATACAGTATTTGTAAAAGTGACAGAGCAGGAGAGTGCTGCGGGACCCTGTCCAGTTTAGTAATTCAGCAGAAGTTTTAAGAGTACATTATGATTTATTACAGAATCCAGCAGCTCACTGGGAAAGTTACACATGGTACAGATGGAGGAGCAAAAAGGTGCAAAGTGATTTTACACTTGAATTTGGGGCAATGACATTTTATCTCCACGAGGTTTAAATTTACATTTAACTTAATGGGCTCTTTTTCGTAAAGAAACTTCAGGCACAAACCATAGCGTTATAAAGAAAATAATCATTTTTATTAATACACTCGAAAGATTGACATTAGATTATAAATAATATCTCCGGATTATGCCCGATTTAGAATTGATTTTACAAAAATAAAACAACACATTCTGAATGCCCAAAATGTATAACCGTTTGGAATTCCAATGTCTATCTTAGACAAAGCCCATAACGAAAATTGTATCCTTATGGTTGGCTCAACCTTGCCGGGAAGATTCCAGGTATTTTAATGGGTAATGTTGTAGTGTAGCGTGACTTTCTCTTGTAGCCAGGTCATCTGCTTCACAGGCAATCTGTAAACCAGCATCGAGGCATTAAGCTGGGAGGTAGCGAGTCGTCATGAAGATTCCAGGTGAGGTCGTGCTGCCAGGAAGTGAAAGGTGAGGTTGGAGCAGTCGTGGTGGATCTGTGTCTCTCCCCACTCAACTTCTGCCCAGCTTTTAAAGACATTTTTAATACAGAATCACACCTCTGGGATGGTGGCTTATCAACAATAGGTTCCTACAAATACAACCTATGATTGATTGACACTTCACTTGTTTTCTCTCAGTGTCCACAACGTAACCAAATTAAGTCGGCAGATGTTCAAACGATCACTAGCATTCCTGGAATCGTTCTTGTTGCTATGGTGATCGATCCTCCGCTGTCTGATCTTTTACAATGTGTCATTAACAATCTTTCAGCAGTCCTTCCTCCGTTTAAGAGTCCTTTTCCTTCAGACATGCTGAAGTCGATTTAGTCTCAGGCTTTCGTTTGTCAGATGCATTTTACTACGCAGAGCGGCTGGGAAACTCCAGCAGGAAGTAATGGTCAGGGTCAGGTACACAAGGCTGATTGACTTTATTGTGCAGCCTCCAGGCATCATCTCTAGAAATGTCAAAATTAAATCTACAAGAGTGTTACCCCAGAACAAACATGAACTGTCTGGCCTGCTTCATCTGCTGCTGTTCTGCTGGTCAGCACTCTCACACACTCCAGGCTGATTACACAGTTTGTTTGGTTATTTCATGCTTTCTGTGTTCTATTCTCACTCCTCTCTCTACCCCCACCCCCGTCACTTTATTTATACGTTTGTCCGTCTCTCATCCAGTCTGTTCTCTGTTTATAACGTTTATCTCTGTGTATTTTCTGCGTGTTTTCTACTTGTTATTTCCACTTCTACTGTTACTTCAATCTCTGTCGCTGTTCATGTCTCCATCTTTTTCAACTTGTTTTTTTCTATACGCCTCCTTCTCTGTCTCGGTCTGTTTGTCGCTGCCTATCTTCTCTCTCTTCCTTCTCTGTCTTTTTACCATCTGCCTCCCTGTCCCACTCGCACGTTCTCTCTCCCTCTCTCTGACATTATCCGTCTTTTGTCTTTCCACCTCTGTCTCCGTATCCTTCTCTCTCTTTCTGTTTTCCTCTGTTCATATCTGTCTTTGTTGCTCTCTGTGGATCAACTTTTCCCTTTTCTTTCCACCCATTTCTGGTTCCTTCCCTTTTTATCTGTCATTATTTCATTCTGTTTGCTGCTCACTCTCTCCAGCTCTGCTTCTGTCCACTTCTTTCTCTCTGTTTCTATTTGACTTCTCGATCTCTTCGTTGCTTCTGTTTCTGTATTTCATTCCATTTCTTTCAATCTCTATTTAATCTTTGCATTTCTCCCTCTCTCCTGTTTTCTATTATTCTCCATGCTTTCTATTCCACTTTCTCTCTTTCTATTACTGTCTTTTTATTTCTTATGCTGTCCTGTTCTGCCATGCACTGTCTCGAGTTATACTGAATGGATTGCTCCGTCTATTTACCTCTCTGTTTCTATCACTTTGTAATTCTTTATCAGTGTCGCTCTCTCGTTCCATCCGTGTCTGCTTTCTCTCTCTTTCTTAATATATATATATATATATATATATATATATATATATATATATACACACATATATAGATGCGCTTTCTTTCTCTCTTTATTTTTCTATTTTTCTCTCCTGTTTTAATAACTCTCTCTTTATTTCTCTGCTTCTCTGAGTAACTCTGTCTCTGCCCTGATTTGTTTCTACCTCTCTCTCACACACTCCCTCTGCCTTTTATGTGAATCTTTCTTAATTTTCTGCGCTTTTTAAATCGTTACATTTCTTCTGTCCTTGTACCTCTCTCTGTCTGTCTCTCCCTCTGTCTCTCGCTCTCTCTGTCTCTCCCTGTCTCTCTCTCTCTGTCTTTCATTCTCTCTGTCTGTCTCGCTCTGTCTGTGTCTCGCTGTCTGCCTCTCTCTCTCTCTCGCTGACTGCCTCATTCTCTCTGTCTGCCTCTCTCTGTCTCTGTCTCGCTTTCTATCTCTCTTTGACTGTCTCTCTCTCTCTCTTTCGGTCTCTCTCTATGTCTCTCCCTCTCTGCTCTCTCTCCCTTTCTCCCTCTCCATTTATATGGAATGTGCAAATTCCAATCAGACCATAAACAGCTACTTTAATGACCAGCTTTGCCCATTTATCAGGGTGGTGATTTAGTTCAAGTCCAGCTGAGCTCCTTCGTGCCGACATTTCGAGCAAAAATTCATATGTCGTCTGTGGAGTAAATCCTGTCTCAATTGGTCAGATTATCAATAAAATATAACATCAGAATCAGATTTAAGATCATTTCAGGAATCTGTGCTGCTAATATAAAATGTACTTTCCATCCCCCGGGAAGTGTAGGGGATGGAGTATGAAATGGGATTTAGTTCTAGTGCTTGAAACCCTTCAGCTCTTCCTATGATTTCACTAATTTAACAATTAGATTGAGTGGGTATTTCACCGCGTTCTTCAGCTCGTCTCTGAATTTAGTCTGGGTCAGGACATAAATACACGTGTTTGTGCAGGAACTGAGAAGCTGCAGCATCTTTGCTGTATCATTTATGAGATAAACAGGGTCAGAGGGGGAGTAAAAAGGCCTAAAGTCCACAATTCGCAGATAAATGAAAGTTACAACCTCTGTCAGCCACAACAGTATAAAACTGCCCGATATACTGAAGAGTAAAATGATGGATTTCTTTCGGTTCTCCATCTCTGGATCACTCTGATTCTCTCCATTGCTGCGGCCCCGGAGTCCCCTGCGGACTCGACTGGACATTAAAATACGCCTGACCGTTAGAACATTGAGCAGCAAAATCAGACAGACCGGGACACAAGGGGTTAAAATGAGGTGCACCATGTCAAATGCGGCCCATGCGGGAGAAGTACGGAAGCTCAGTTTACCCACACAAAGCCAGGGAACATTATCAATTATAAATTTAGGTTCATATATAAAGTACGTGGGGACACTCTCCAAACAGCCCAGCACACTCACTGTTCCCAGAACCACAGCCGCCGTTCTCTCGGTGCAATATTTAGTTTTCAGCTTCTCACAACAAATGGCCACAAATCGATCAAAGGTGAAAGCGACCGTGAGCCAGACGGAAACCACCGTGGTTGCAAAACCCAAGAAGTAAATGAAACTACAAACGGGAGTAATGTCCAGGAATGACACTGGGAGATACATCACATTAATCGTGCCCAATATCGGATCTGTGATAACGACCAGAAGATCGGCCACTGCCATTCCCACCAGATAGCGGCTGATACATTTGGAGAGACCGCACTTTCCTCGGGACAGGATCACAATCGCCACCAAGTTAACTGTAAGAGAGAGAAAAGGAAGCAGAGAAATTACTGATCAGACCTGGAGCCAAAGCAGCAGTTTGAGAGGATCTGGGGTGAAATTTCCATCTTTGTTTATGCATCGAAAGGTGGAAAGTGATTCATTGACCTGGGCAGCGCTTTCGGGCAGAGAGGTGTTTTTTAAACACAATGATCAATAATGAATTGGGAGATGGATACAGGAAGTGAATAAAGTGAGCACCGGATCCACTGGAAGGGCTGAGTGAGTGCTCGGTGCGCATCGGGGAGGGAAAAAGGGTTTTACACACCTGCAATCCAGCGAATCAAAGCCGCATTTGGGCTCCAGACGGACGGAAAAGTGAAGGAAGGGTCGGGAAGGTGAGGGGACAGGGGGAGGAGCAGCGTGTGTGTTGCTCTGGGTGAAGACAGCCGAGAATGAGTGAGATTGGGAGGGAGACAAAGAAAATAGTAGTGTATATGAGCGTATCGGAGCTGGAGGGGAGTGAGGATCAGATAGTTTGGGAAAACGGAAAAACTGAAACAACGGATGAGGAGACAGAGGATTCAATGTAATGGGAGGAGAGGCTGGGATTCACAGGGAGAGACTGCAGCAGAGTGTTAGAGGAAATCTAATCTATAGGTCCCACTGACACAATCCAACTAATACATTTAACAGTTCATTTCTGTGGTTATTGGTGTCAGAGAACCTTGGCGGGGTGTAAAATGTCTTTAATCAATTTAATTTGCGCATTCAATTAAACGTAAATTGTAAAGTATTAATAAAATCAACCACTTTGTTGTTGAATTCAGCCGAGCTTCAAAAATACAGAATCCGAATAATTCAATATGATCAAGAAATTTCTGATTCTATTCTTGAAGTAAGTTGTAATTATATTTAGTGTTAAGTTGGAAAACAACGAACATTCACAAAAACTGAGGACCTGACAGGGATATAAACATAAGGAGCGAGTCCCACAATAAAAACTCACCCAATCTGACCACATCATAATAACACCTTCAAATCACATTTTCTCTGTTTAATTGTACTGGAAGTTTCAGCAGTTCATTCTGATGAATTATTCACACCACAGCCTCTTGCTTTCCCTCTCAGCCTCTGTGGAATAGTTTAATGTTTCTGCAGATCATTCAATTCTCAACCTGTTCACCTACACTGTTCACTTCATCTACAAATCATGGAATAAACAGAATCAAATGCCTCTTCCGGACAGAAATCACAATAATTGAGATTCCTTCTCCAGTAATTATAAAGTAAAGTGATAGATGGCGGGACTGTTCAATTAACAAAACGCCAAAAGCACGTTTATAATCTCCAGACAAACAAAAGGGGTCCTGATTGCAAAAGGGGCAGTGCAAACTGAGACAATATAACATCAAAACATTTCATTTTACAGTGAAGTCCAGTGACAGTCAGTGAATTCATCCACAGTGAAGCAGAGAAGGAGATGTGAAAGAATCAGCAGCAAACTATGAGGAAGGACATTGCGCTCCCTGCTTGTAACACTGAGACCGTGAGCTGTATCATTATCAATCACTGAAAACACATTGATGAAAAGATATTCCAGAACAGGGTAGTTCCACACGATGAAACGATTAACAGCTCCTGATGGTCTGACATCAGCTGTTAGCCCAGACACCTGACTCCAATACATTCAGTACAGTAATCATTCCAGTAACAATGCCGGGGTTAGATATGGAAAGGCCACTACAAATATAATGTAACTTCTTCAGACCGAACTTTTGGAAGCTAAGAAAATACCATTGTTCAGAATAGAGAATAATCCAGTAACAATGTCAGGGTTGGGTACACAAAAATCATTACGGATATATTGCAGCTCCAACAAGACCGAAAGAGACTGAACACATTCCATCATTCAACAGACAGAACAGTACAGGCGACTGCATAAAACAGGCAGGGAGAAAACGTAATTTGCCAAGTACTGCAACAGAGTTAACACTGATTTACACCATTAACAGCAGAGATAACGGCTTACCTGGCACTCCAATGGCTGCAAGAACAGGATAATAAATGAGCATTATCTGATCGATTAATGAATATCCCATTTCTGTGAGAAGCACTGACTTCTGTTAGCCAGGAAACCACAGCTCGGGCAGGCACTCTGAGCTGCTCCATTCCAACAAGCCCTGATTTATACAGGGGATCAGTCTCCACTGACACGGTTTTACTCCTGATCATTGCTATCAGTTACAGTCAGTTTAACAAACACATTACATCTGCAGCGTTGACTCCGATGTAAATAATGTGGTGGTTATAATACAAACATCTCAAAACCCAGGTCATTATCTTAATCAGACCCCTCTCAGGAATAAAGATTAAATCTGTTCTCATACAGGACTGATCAAACAATAATGAGCGGCTCCATTTACATTTTTTATAAAATTGTATTGACCATGTTCACTCCTGGTTATTCAATTATAAATGTTACCGATTCTGCGCAGTGTAGACTGAATCCAGGGACACAAGCAGACCCGTTTCACTCTGTTCCTGCAGTTTCCCAGTTAAAATAGGAATGTTGAGTCAATGACACGAGGACAGTTAAAGGGCAGGTTGAGGATTGCAGCCTAGAAATGACTGTGGGTGATATTAGGGGACGGACACTGAACGTGTCCCATTGACATTCCTCTCTCCGCTATTTTACTGCAGATATTTACCCGTTTGTTCTACATTGGTTAACGGCTCCAGTAAAATTGGTCCCGTGTAAAACCGAGCTGAGCTCATGACACAATTTGACCTCCATCACAAAGGCTCCGTGATTCCCTCACCCGCCTCCATTCCTTCCTCAGCCCATTGCCATTGAAACCCTCATCAATGCCTCTGTCCCCTCCAGACTCCATTCCTCCAATGCACTCCTGGCCGGCCACCCAACCTCCACCTTCCATAAACGTGAGCTCGTCCAAAACGGTATATTCCGAGTCCAACCAGCACCAGGTCCTGCTCGGCCTCACTGACCGTCACTGGCTCCCAGTTCCATATCACTTAAATTTAAGGTTCTCATCCTTGGGTTTAAGTCCCTCCATGCACCCCCCCCCCCCCCCCGCCGTCTTCACACCTACAGCAAACCCACCAATGACCTCCTCAGCCATGGTTTACTGGCCTCTTTTGCTGGGACTTCCCTCACTTGGTTCCACTCACCTATCTGACCAGAGCCAGGAGAAGATTCTCCTCTCACCCTATCACAGTTATCTCTGATGTATCTAAAGGTTCAATCATTGGCTCCCTCCTCTTCCTCATCGACATGCTGCCCTTTGGTGACACAGTCCACAGACAAGGACCAGCATTCAGATGGACGCTGACAAAACCACCGCCTCTCTTGACCCTTCCTGCAGGAACAGAGAGATCTGGGTGTTTATGTGCACAAATCGTTGAAGATGGCAGGGCAGGATGAGAAAACAGATAAAAAAGCATACGTGATCCTGGGCTTTACAAATAGAGGCAGAGAGTAGAAAAGCAAGGATGTCATGATGAACCTTTATAAAACACTGGTTCAGCCACAATTGGAATATTGTTTCCATTTCTGGGCCCCGAACTTTCGGAAAAATGTGAAGGCCTTATCGAAGGTGCAGAAGTGATTTATTAGAGTGATTTCCAGGTTGAGGCACTTTCGCTCCGTGAACAGACTGGAGAAGCTGGCCTTCAGATGCTGTCAGATGTTAAGCACTGAGGGAGCACTGTGCTGACGGATGGTTAGTTCTGAGGGAGCACAGTTGGCCTTCAGATGCTGTCGGATGGTCAGTAATGAGGGAGCACTGTGCTGTCGGATAGTCAGTAATGAGGAAGCACAGTGCTGTCGGATGGTCAGTAATGAGGGAGCACTGTGCTGTCGGATAGTCAGTAATGAGGAATCACAGTGCTGTCGGACAGTCAGTAATGAGGGAGCAATGTGCTGTCGGATGGTCAGTACTGAGGGAGCACAGTGCTGTCGGATAGACAGTAATGAGGGAGAAGAGTGCGGTCGGATGGTCAGTACTGAGGGAGCACAGTGCTGTCGGATGGTCAGTAATGAGGGAGAAGAGTGCGGTCGGATGGTCAGTACTGAGGGAGCACTGTGCTGTCGGATGGTCAGTACTGAGGGAGCACTGTGCTGTCGGATGGTCAGTACTGAGAGAGCAGAGTGCTGTCGGATGGTCAGTACTGAGGGAGCACAGTGCTGTTGGATGGTCAGTACTGAGGGAGCACTGTGCAGTTGGATGATCAGTATTGAGGCAGCACAGTGCTGTCGGATGGTCAGTAATGAGGGAGCAATGTGCTGTCGGAAGGATATTACTGAAGGAGCAGAGATCTTTCGGATGGTCAGCACGAAGGGGTCACTGTGCACTCGATGGTCAGAACTGAGGGGGCACTGAGATGTCGGATGGTCAGTACTGAGGGAGCACTGTGTTCTCGGATGTTCAGTACTGAGGGAGCACTGTGCTGTCGGATGGACAGTACTGAGGGAGCACTGTGCTGTCGGATGGACAGTACTGAAAGAGCAGAGTGCTGTCGGATCGTCAGTACTGAGGGAGCACAGTGCTGTCGGATGGTCAGTAATGAGGGAGCACTGTGCTGTCGGATGGTCCGTACTGAGGGAGCACTGAGCTGTCGGATGGTCAGTACTGTGGGAGCACAGTGCTGTCGGATTGTCAGTAATGAGGGAGCACTGTGCTGTCGGATGGTCCGTACTGAGGGAGCACTGTGCTGTCGGATGGTCAATACTGTGGGAGCACAGTGCTGTGGGATTGTCAGTAATGAGGGAGCACTGTGCTGTCGGATGGTCAGTACTGAGGGAGCACTGTGCTGTCGGATGGTCAGCACTGAGGGAGCACAGTGCTGTCCGATGGTCAGTACTGAGGGGGCACAGTGCTGTCGGATGGTCAGTACTGTGGGAGCACTGTGCTGTCGGATGGTCAGCACTGAGGGAGCACAGTGCTGTCAGATGGTCAGCACTGAGGGAGCACAGTGCTGTCAGATGGTCAGTACTGAGGGAGCACTGTGCTGTCGGATGGTCAGTACTGAGGGAGCACATTGCTGTCGGATGATAAGTACTGAGGGAGCACAGTGCTGTCGGATGGTTCGTACTGAGGGAGCACTGTGCTGTCGGATGGTCAGTACTGAGGGAGCACACTTCTGTCGGATGGTCAGTACTGAGAGAGCACAGTGCTGTCCGATGTTCAGTACTGAGGGGGCAATGTGCTTTCGGTTGGTCAGTACTGAGGGAGCACAGTGCTGTCGGATGGTCAGTACTGAGGGAGCACAGTGCTGTCGGATGGTCAGTACTGAGGGAGCACAGTGCTGTCGGATGGTCAGTACTGAGGGAGCACTGTGCTGTCGGATGGTCAGTACTGAGAGAGCACAGTGCCGTTGGATGGTCAGTACTGAGGGAGCACTCTGCTGCCGGATGGTCAGTACTGAGGGAGCACTGTGCTGTTGGATGGTCAGTACTGAGAGAGCACAGTGCCGTCGGATGGTGAGTACTGAGGGAGCACAGTGCTGTCGGATGGAAAGTACTGAGGGAGCACAGTGCTGTCGGATGGTCAGTACTGAGAGAGCACAGTGCTGTCCGATGTTCAGTACTGAGGGGGCAATGTGCTTTCGGTTGGTCAGTACTGAGGGAGCACTGTGCTGTCGGATGATCAGTACTGAGGGAGCACATTGCTGTCGGATGATCAGTACTGAGGGAGCACAGTGCTGTCGCATGGTTCGTACTGAGGGAGCACTGTGCTGTCGGATAGTTAGTACTGAGGGAGCACTGTGCTTTCGGATAGTCAGTACTGAGAGAGCACAGTGCCGTCGGATGGTGAGTACTGAGGGAGCACAGTGCTGTCGGATGGTTCGTACTGAGGGAGCACTGTGCTGTCGGATGGTCAGTACTGAGGGAGCACACTTCTGTCGGATGGTCAGTACTGAGAGAGCACAGTGCTGTCCGATGTTCAGTACTGAGGGGGCAATGTGCTTTCGGTTGGTCAGTACTGAGGGAGCACAGTGCTGTCGGATGGTCAGTACTGAGGGAGCACAGTGCTGTCGGATGGTCAGTACTGAGGGAGCACATTGCTGTCGGATGATCAGTACTGAGGGAGCACAGTGCTGTCGGATGGTTAGTACTGAGGGAGCACTGTGCTGTCGGATGGTCAGTACTGAGAGAGCACAGTGCCGTTGGATGGTCAGTACTGAGGGAGCACTCTGCTGCCGGATGGTCAGTACTGAGGGAGCACTGTGCTGTTGGATGGTCAGTACTGAGAGAGCACAGTGCCGTCGGATGGTGAGTACTGAGGGAGCACAGTGCTGTCGGATGGAAAGTACTGAGGGAGCACAGTGCTGTCGGATGGTCAGTACTGAGAGAGCACAGTGCTGTCCGATGTTCAGTACTGAGGGGGCAATGTGCTTTCGGTTGGTCAGTACTGAGGGAGCACTGTGCTGTCGGATGGTCAGTACTGAGGGAGCACATTGCTGTCGGATGATCAGTACTGAGGGAGCACAGTGCTGTCGAATGGTTCGTACTGAGGGAGCACTGTGCTGTCGGATGGTTAGTACTGAGGGAGCACTGTGCTTTCGGATAGTCAGTACTGAGAGAGCACAGTGCCGTCGGATGGTGAGTACTGAGGGAGCACAGTGCTGCCGGATTGTCAGTACTGAGGGAGCACAGTGCCGTTGGATGCTCAGTACTGAGGGAGCAATCTGCTGCCGGATGATCAGTACTGAGGGAGCACTGTGCTATCGGATGGTCAGTAATGAGGAAGCACTTTGCTGTAGGTTGGTCAGAATAGCATAAGGAATAAGGTGCAGGTGTAGGCCATAGGGCCCCTCGAGTATGCTCCGCCATTCTTTGAGATCATGGCTGATCTCCGACCTCAACTCCACTTTCCCGGCCTATCCACATATCCCTTGATTCCTTTCGAGTCCAAATATTCATCGATCTCAGCCTTGAATATACTCAACGACTCAGCATCCACAGTCGTCTTGGGTGGAGAATTCCAAAGATTCATAACGCTCTGAGTGAAGAAATTCCTCCTCATCTCAGTCCTAAATCGGCCACCACTTATCCTGAGACTGTGACCCCAAGTTCTCGACTGCCAAGCCAGAGGAAACAGACTCTCAGCATCTACCCTGTCAATTTTATAAGTTTCAATGAGATCACCTCTCATTCGTCGAATCTAGAGAACATTGGCCTATTCTTCTCAATCTCTCTTCATATGACAACCCTCTCATCCCAGAGATCAATCTGAATAACATTCGTTGCACCGCCTCTAAAGCAAGTATATCCTTCCTTAGATAAGGAAATCAATAGTGTACACAGTACTCCAGGTATGGTCTCACCAAATCCCTGTACAATTATCGCAAAACTTCCGCACTCTTGTACTCCAACCCCTTGCAACAAATGGCGACATACCATTTGCCTTCCCAATTGCTGGCTGTACCTGCATGTTAACTTGCTGTTTTGTGGAGAAGGTCCCCCAAATCTCTGTGAACACCAACATTTAATAGTTTCTCACCGTTTAAAACATATTCCGTTTTTCTATTCTTTCCACCAAAATGAATAACTTCACATTTCCCCACATTTTACTCCATCTGCCACTTTCTTACCCACTCACTTAACCTTGCAGACTCTTTGAGTGCTCCCACAGCGTTCTTTCCCACCTAGCTTTGTTTAATTAGCAAACTTGGTACATTGTTCAGTACTGAGGGAGTGCAGTCCTGTCAGAGGGTCAGTATTGAGCACTGTTTGAGGGTGAGTATTGAGGGAGCGCAGTGCTGTTGGAGTGCGAATACTGAGGGAGTGCTGCTCTTTCGGAGCGACAGTAATGAGGGAGTGCAACAATGTCGGACGTGCCAACTTTTGTTCGACACGTTAAAGTGAGGGCCCATCTGCCCTTTCAGGTAAATGTAAAAGATCCCGGGCAATATTCAAAATAGAGAATGGGGAGTTCTTCCTGGTGTCCTGGCCAATATTTATCCCTCAACCAACAATGCTAAAGCCGATGTTCTGGTCATTTATCTCAATGAATTGTGTGGGGTCTTGCTGTGTGCAAATTGGCTGTCGCGTTTCCGACACTCCCACAGAGACTACACTTCACAATGTTCTTCATTGACTGTTTTGGGACGTCCTGAGTCCTTCCTTAAAGGCGCTATATAAAGGCAAGTTCTTTCCTTCTTTCAGACATTCCATGAAATCCATCTCTTGCTCCAAGCGTTTGCCATCCCTCTGAATATCTCCTCCTTTTGGGACTTCTTTCGGGCACTATTGGGTCCTGCACTCCTCTGCCAAAACTGTTCACTATTCCAGGATCATCCTGGAATGCAAAGATAGCCACCGGCTTCTCTTCTGCATCAAAAACCATCTTCTCAAAACCCTCACCCCTTCACTCTCCACCCTCACCTCCAACGAAAAATGCGAGGAGCTCATGGAATTCTTTATCACTAAGATTGAGGCCATCCGTTCAGCTGCCTCCCTTCTCCTAGCCCAACAAACCAAACTTCCCCTACGCCTCCCCCTTCCGTCGCCTTGTACTCACATCTTTCTCTTGATTCCCTCCTTTCTCCCCTCATACCCTCTCCGAACTCATCTTGACCACCTCTTGCTCCCTCCACCCTATTCCAACTAAACTGCTAACCAGACAACTTCCCTTCCTGGGCCTCATGTTGGCTGATATTGTTAACGGTTCCCTCTCCTCAGGTACTTTCTCCGTCCCCTTCAAATCTGCAATTATGAACCCCCTTCTCAATAAAACCACCTTGACCCCTCTGTCCTTGCAAACTACAGTCCCATCTCCAACCTCCCTTTCCTCTCCAAAGCCCTTGAACGTGTTGCCCCAAATCAGTGCCCATTTTTCCCACAACTCCATGTTTGAATCCCTCCAATCAGGTTTCCGTCCTGCCACAGTACTGAAATGGCCCTTATAAAAGTCACAAGTTCAGTTCCATTCGCAACCCCTCAGATAATGAAGCACTCCGTGCCCCCATGCAGCAAGACGTAGACAACATCCAGTCCTGGGCTGATAACTGACAAGTAACATTCGCGCCAGTCAAGTGCCAGGCAATGACCATCTCCAACAAGCGACCGTCTAACCACCTCCTTTAACATTCAACGGCATTATCATCGCTGAATCCCCCACGATCAACATCTTGGGGGTCACCATTGACCAGAAACTTAACTGGACCAGCCATATAAATACTGTGGCTACGAGAGCAGGTCAGAGGCTGGGTATTCTGCGGCGAGTGACTCACCTCCTGACTCCCCAAATCCTTTCCACCATCTACAAGGCACAAGTCAGGAGTGTGATGGAATACTCTCCACTTGCCTGGATGAGTGCAGTTCCAACAATACTCAAGAAGCTCGACATCATCCAGGACAAAGCAGTCCGCTTGATTGGTACCCAATCCAGCACCCTAAACATTCACTCCCTTCACCACCGGCGCACTGTGGCTGCAGTGTGTACCATCCACAGGATGCACTGCAGCAACTCGCCAAAGTTTCTTCGACAGCACCTCCCACCCGCGACCTCTACCACCTAGAAGGACAAGAGCAGCAGGCACATGGGAACAACACCACCTGCACGTTCCCCTCCAAGTCACACACCATTCCGACTTGGAAATACATCGCCGTTCCTTCATCGTCGCTGGGCCAAAATCCTGGAACTCAATTCCTGACAGCACTGTGGGAGAACCTTCACCACACGGACTGCAGAGTTTCAAGAATGCGGCTCACCACTACCTTCTCAAGGGAAATTAGGGATGGGCAATAAATGCCGGCCTCGCCAGCGACACCCACATCCCATGAACGAATTAAAAATAACCTATCTGCAGTCTTTGACACGGTTGACCACACCATCCTGCCATTCGTCGAAATCATCCGAAAACACAACGTCAGATTCCACATGTGCACTGACGATACCCGTGTCTACCTCACAACCACTTCCCTCTACCCCTCCACTGTCTCTCATTTGTCACATTGCTTGTCCGACATCCAGTACTGGATCAGCAAAAAAATCCTCCGATTCAATATTGGGAAGACCGAAGCCATTATCTTTGGTCCCTATGACAAACTCAGTTCCCTCGCCACCGACTCTTTCCCTCTCCCTGGCCGTTCCCAACCTTGGCGTCCTATTTGACCATGAGATGAGCTTGTGAACACATAGCCGCTCCATCACTAAGACTGCCTACTTCTACCTCCTTAACATCACCTATCTCTGCCCCTACATCAGCTCATCTGCTGCTGAAACCCTCATCCATGCCTTTGTTACCTCCAGACTGGACTATTCCAATGGTCTCCCGGCTGGCCTCTTATCTTCCACTCTCCATTAATTTGACCTCATCCAAACTCTGCTGTCCGCTTCCGAACTCGCACCAAGTCCCTTTCGCCCATCGCCGACCGACATTGGCTCCAGATCCGGGAGCGGCTCGATTTTCAAATGCGCATCCTTGTTTTCAAATCCCTCCATGACCTAGCCCCTCCCTATCTCTGTAACCTCCTCCAGCCCTACAATCCTCTAGATCTCTGCGCATCATTGATTTTAATCTCTTCACCATTGACGGCCGTGCCTTCTGCTGCCGAGGCACTAAGTTCTGGAATAAACTCTCTAAACCATTACACCTCTCTACCTATCTCTCCTCCTTTAAGACGCCCATTAAAACCTACCTCTTTGATCCTAATATATGTCCTAATATCGCCTTATATGTTTCAGTGTCAACTTATGTTTGCTAATCGCTCCTGTAAAGCAACTTGGGAAGTTTTACTACGATAAAGTAGCTGTATAAATGCAAGTTGTTGTTATTCTTGTCTCAGTGTGTAGAGGGGTCTGTGAGAGTGAGCCAATATATAAAGTGGTACCAAAGGCTGTAGATATTCAGACAGTTCCCAGATTGTGTCAGCCTTTACAGGGGTCTTTTAGAGTGAGTCAATATATAAAAGGGTACCAAGGGCTGTCGTTATCTAGACAGTTCCCAGATTGTGTCAGTATGTAGAGGGATCTCTGAGAGTGAGACAATATGTAAAAGTTTACCAAGGAAAGTAGATAATCTGGAAGTCCCCAGACTGTGATAATATTTACAGGGGTCCGTGAGAGTGAGTCGGTATTTGCAGTGGTACCAAGGACTGTATAGATTCAGACAGTTCCCAGATTGTGTCCGATTTACAAGGGGTCTGTGAGAGTGAGTCGATATATAAAGTGTAGCAAGGGCTTTAGATATTTGGGAAGTCACCAGACTGTGACAGTATTTTCAGAGGTCTGTGAGTGTGAGACAATATATAAAGGGGATACGAAGGACTGTAGAGATTCAGGCAGCTCCCAGACTTTGCCAGCATTTACAGCGGTCTGTGAGAGCGAGTTGATAATTACAGGGATACCAAGGTGTGCAGACATTCAGGGAGTCCCCAGAATGTGTCAGTATTTACAAGATTCTGTGAGAGTGAGACAATATATAAAGGGGTACCAAGGACTGTAGATATTCAGATAGTTCCACGATTGTGTCATTATTTACAGGGGTCTCTGAGAGTGAGTCGATATTTACAGGGGTACCAAAGATTTGAGATATTCAGGAAGTCCCCAGATTGTGACAGTATTTGCAGGGGTCTGTGAGAATGAGACAATATATAAAGGGGTACCAAGGACTGGAGATATTCAGAGAGTTCCCAGATTGTGTCAGTACATAGAGGGAACTCTGAGAGTGAATCAATACGTAACACCACTACTGACCGAGCTGGCCGAGTCCTGAAGGACATAGCTGCCAGACTGGGCCTGCGGCAGGTGGTGAGCGAACCAACACGAGGGAAAAACTTATTTGACATCGTCCTCACCAATCTACCTGTCGCAAATGCATCTGTCCATGACAGCATTGGTAGGAGTGACCACCGCACAGTCCTCGTGGAGATGAAGTCCCGTCTTCGCACTGAGGACACCATCTAACGTGTTGTGTGGCATTACCACCGTGCTAAATGGGATAGATTCAGAACGGATCCAGCAGCTCAAAACTGGGCATCCATGAGGCGCTGTGGGCCATCAGCAGCAGCAGAATTTTATTCCAGCACAATCTGTAAACTCATGGCCCAGCATATTCCTCACTCCACCATTACCAACAAGCCAGGGGATCAACCCTGGATCAATGAGGAGTGTAGAAGAGCATGCCAGGAGCAGCACCAGGCGTACCTTAAAATGTGGTGCCAACCTGGTGAAGCTACAACTCAGGACTACATGCATGCTAAACAACGGAAGCAACATGCTACAGACAGAGCTAAGCGATTATGGGTAGAACTGAAAAATAAGAAGGGAGAGATCACTTTGATAGGATTGTACTACAGACCCCCAAATAGTCAACGGAAAATTGAGGAGCAAATATGTAAGGAGATTACAGACAGCTGCAAGAAAAATAGGGTGGTAATAGTAGGGGACTTTAACTTTCCCAACATTGACTGGGACAGCCATAGCATTCGGGGCTTGGATGGAGAGAAATTTGTTGAGTGTATTCAGGAGGAATTTCTCATTCAGTATGTGGATGGCCCGACTAGAGAGGGGACAAAACTTGACCTCCTCTTAGGAAATAAGGAAGGGCAGGTGACAGAAGTGTTAGTGAGGGATCACTTTGGGGCCAGTGATCATAATTCCATTAGTTTTAAGATTGCTATGGAGAATGATAGGTCTGGCCCAAAAGTTAAAATTCTAAATTGGGGAAAGGCCAATTTTGATTTTATTGGACAGGAACATTCAGAAGTTGATTGGGAGAGTCTGTTGGCAGGCAAAGGGACGTCTGGTAAGTGGGAGGCTTTCAAAAGTGTGTTAACCAGGGTTCAGGGTAAGCACATTTCTTATAAAGTGAAGGGCAAGGCTGGTAGAAGTAGGGAACCTTGGATGACTCGGAAGACTGAGGCCCTAGTCAAAAAGAAGAAGGAGGCATATGACATGCATAGGCAGCTGGGATCAAGTGGATCCCTTGAAGTGTATAGACTTTGCCGGAGTAGAGTTAAGAGAGAAATCAGGAGGGCCAAAAGGGGATATGAGATTGCTTTGGCAGATAAGGCAAAGGAGAATCCAAAGAGCTTCTACAAGTACATAAAGGGCAAAAGAGTAACTAGGGAGAGAGTAGGGCCTCTGAAGGATCAACAAGGTCATCTATGTGCGGAACCACAAGAGATGGGTGAGATCCTGAATGAATATTTCACATTGTTATTTACGGTTTAGAAAGGCATGGATGTTAGGGAGCTTGGGAAAATAAATAGTGATGTCTTGAGGAGTGCTCATATTACAGAGAGGGAGGTGCTGGAAGTCTTAACGCGCATCAAGGTAGATAAATCTCCGGGACCTGATGAAATGTATCCCAGGACGTTATGGGAGGTTAGGGAGGAAATTGCGGGTCCCCTAGCAGAGATATTTGAATCAGCGACAGCTACAGGTGAGGTGCCTGAAGATTGGAGGGCAGAAAATGTTGTTCCTTTGTTTAAGAAGGGCGGCAGGGAAAAGCCTGTGAACTACAGACCGGTGAGCCTGACATCTGTAGTGGGTAAGTTGTTAGAGGGTATTCTGAGGCACAGGATCTACATGCATTTGGAGAGGCAGGGACTGATTCGGAACAGTCAGCTTGGTTTTGTGAGAGGAAAATCATGTCTCACGAATTTGATTGATTTTTTTGAGGGGGTAACCAAGAAGATAGATGAGGGCTGTGCAGCAGACGTGGTCGACATGGACATCAGCAAAGCATTTGAAAAGGTACCGCATGGCAGGTTGTTACATAAGTTTAAATCTCACGAGATCCAACGTGAGGTAGCCAATTGGATGCAAAATTTGCTTGACGACAGAAGACAGAGGGTGGTTGCAGGGGGTTGTTTTTCAAACTGGAGGCCTGTGTCCAGCGGTGTGCCTCAGGGATCGGTGCTGGGTCCGCTGTTATTTGTTATTTATATTAATGATTTGGATCAGAATTTAGGAGGCATGGTTAGTAAGTTTGCAGTTGACACCAAGATTGGTGGCATTGTGGACAGTGAAGAAGGTTATCTAGGATTGCAACGGGATCTTGATAAATTGGGCCAGTGGGCCGATGAATGGCAGATGGAGTTTAATTTAGATAAATGTGAGGTGATGCATTTTGGTAGATCGAATCGGGCCAGGACCTACTCCGTTAATGGCAGGGCGTTGGGGAGAGTTATAGAACAAAGAGATCTTGGAGTACAGGTTCATAGCTCCTTGAAAATGGAGTCACAGGGTTGTGAAGAAGGCATTCGGCATGCTTGGTTTCATTGGTCAGAACATTGAATACAGGAGTTGGGATGTCTTGTTGATGTTGTACAAGACATTAGTAAGGCCACACTTGGAATGCTGTGTGCAGTTCTGGTCAACCTATTATAGAAAGGATATTATTAAACTATAAAGAGTGCAGAAAAGATTTACTAGGATGCTACCGGGACTTGATGGTTTGACATATAGGGAGAGGTTAGATGGACTGGGACTTTTTTCCCTGGAGAGTAGGAGGTTAAGGGGTGATCTTATAGAAGTCCATAAAATAATGAGGGGCATAGATAAGGTAAATAGTCAAAATCTTTTCCCAAAGGTAGGGGAGTCTATAACGAGGGGACATAGATTTAGGGTGAAGGGGGAGAGATACAAAAGCGCCCAGAGGGGCAATTTTTTCAATCAAAGGGTGGTGAGTGTCTGGAACGAGCTGCCAGAGGCAGTAGTCGAGGCGGGTACAATTTTGTCTTTTAAAAGGCATTTGGACAGTTACATGGGTAAGATGGGTATGGAGGGATATGGGCCAAGTGCAGGCAATTGGGACTAGCTTCGTGGTATAAACTGGGCGACTTGGACATGTTGCGCCGAAGGGCCTCTTTCCATGTTGTAACTTCTATGATTCTATGATTCCACAACCAACGGATCAGATCAAAGCTCTGCAGTCCTGCCACATCCAGCCGTGAATGGTGGTGGATAATTAAGCAACTAACGGCAGGAGGAGGCTCTGCAAACATCCCCATCCTCAATGACGGCGGAGTCCAGCACGTGAGTGCAAAAGACAAGGCTGAAGCGTTTGCAACCATCTTCAGCCAGAAGTGCCGAGTGGATGATCCATCTCGGCCTCCTCCCAATATCCCCACCATCACGGAAGCCAGTCTCCGGCTAATTCGATTCAATCCACGTCATATCAAGAAACGGCTGAGTGCACTGGGCACAGCAAAGGCCCCGACAGCATCACAGCTGTAGTGCTGAAGCCTTGTGCTCCAGAACTCGCTGCGCCTCTAGCCAAGCTGTTCCAGTACAGCTACAACACTGGCATCTACCCGACAATGTGGAAAATTGCCCAGGTATGTCCTGTCCACAAAAAGCAGGACAAATCCAATCCGGCCAATTACCGCCCCATCAGTCTGCTCTCGATCATCAGCAAAGTGATGGAAGGTGTCGTCGACAGTGCTATCAAGCGGCACTTACTCACCAATAACCTGCTCACCGATGCTCAGTTTGGGTTCTGCCAGGACCAGTCGGCTGCAGACCTCATTACAGCCTTGGTCCAAACATGGACAAAAGAGCTGAATTCCAGAGGCTGAGGTGAGAGTGACTGCCCTTGACATCAAGGCAGCATTTTACCGAGTGTGACACCAAGGAGCCCAAGTAAAATTGAAGTCAATGGGAATCAGGGGGAAAACTCTCCCGTGGCTGGAGTCATACCTAGCACAAAGGAAGATGGTAGTGGTTGTTGGAGGCCAATCCTCTCAACCCCAGGACATTGCTGCAGGAGTTCCTCAGGGCAGTGTCCTAGGCACAACTATCTTCAGCTGATTCATCAATGACCTTCCCTCCAGCATATGTTCAGAATTGGGGATGTTCGCTGATGACTGCACAGTGTTCAGTTCCATTCGCAACCCCTCAAATAATGAAGCAGTCCGAGCCCGCATGCAGCAAGACCTGGACAACATCCAGGCTTGGGCTCATAAGTGGCAATTAACATTCGCACCAGAAAAGTGCCAGGCAATGACCATCTCCAAAAAGAGAGAGTCTAACCACCTCCCCTTGACAATCAACGGCATTACCATCGCCGAATCCCCCACCATCAACATCCTGGGGGTCACCATTGACCAGAAACTTAACTGGACCAGCCATATATATACTGTGGGTACGAGAGCAGGTCAGAGGCTGGGTATTCTGCGGCGAGTGACTCACCTCCTGACTCCCAAAGCCTTTCCACCATCTACAAGGCACAAGTCAGGAGTGTGATGGAATACTCTCCACTTGCTTGGATGATTGCAGCTCCAACAACACTCAAGAAGCTCGACACCATCCAAGATAAAGCAGCCCGCTTGATTGGCACCCCATCCACCACCCTAAACATTCACTCCCTTCACCACGGGCGCACAGTGGCTGCAGTGTGCACCATCCACAGGATGCACTGCAGCAACTGGCCATGGCTTCTTCGACAGCACCTCCCAAACCCGCGACTTCGACCGTCTGGAAAGACAAGAGCAACAGGCACATGGGAACAACACCACCTGCACGTTCCTCTCCAAGTCACACACCATCCCGACTTTGAAATATATCGCTGTTCCTTCGTTGTCGCTGGGTCAAAATCCTGGAACTGGGAGAACCGTCACCACACGGACTGCAGCAGTTCAAGAAGGCGGCTGACCAATACATTCTCGAGGGCAATTAGGGATGGGAAATAAATGCTGGCCTCACCAGCGACGCCCACATCCCGTGAACGAATAAAAAAAAAGAACAAAAAACTAGGTACCAAGGACTGTCGATACTCAGGAAGTCCCCAGAATGTGATAATATTTACAGGGGTCCGTGAGAGTGAGTCGGTATTTGCAATGGTACCAAGGACTGTGGAGATTCAGACAGTTCCCTGATTGTGTCAGTATGTGGAGGGATCTTTGAGAGTTCGTCAATATAAAAAAGTGTACAATGGACTGCAGATATTCAGACAGTTCCCAGATTGTGCCATTATTTACAGGGGTCTGTGAGAAGAGTAATTAATTACAGGGGTGCCAAGGACTCTCGTCATTCCGGACGTCTCCAGCCTGTGTCAGCATTTACTGGTGTCTGAGGGAGTCGATGTTTACAAGAATACCAAGGAATGTAGACATTCAGGGAGTCACCAGTCTGTATAAGTGTTCTGTAAGAGTGAGTCAATAAATAAAGGAGTACAAGGAAAGCAGATATTCAGACAGCACCGAGATTGTGTCAGTATTTAAAGCTATCTCTGAGAGTGAGTCAAGATATAAAAGGGTGCCAACGACTGTAGATATTCAGGAAGTCCCCAGACTGCGACAATATTTACAGAGGTCTTTGAGAGTGCGTCAATATACAAAGGTGTACCAAGGACTGTAGATATTCAAACAGTTCCCAGATTGTGGCAGCAGTGACAGGGGTCTGTGAGGGAGAGTCGATAATTGCAGGGGTACCAAGGGCTGTAGACATGAAGAAATCCCCAGACTGTATCAGTGTTTACAGGGTTCTTTGAGAGTGAATCAATAAATGAAGTGGTATCAAGGAGTGTAGATATTCAGGGAGTCCCCAGATTGTGGCAGCTTTTACAGGGGTCTGTGAGAGTGAGTCAATACACAAAACGGTACCAACGACTGTAGAGATTCAGACTGTTCCTAGATTGTGTCAGTATTCATAGGGGTCTGTGAGATTGAGTCAAAATATAAAGGGGTGCCAAGGATGTAGATATCCAGACAGTTCCCAGAATCTGTCAGTATTTACTGTGGTCTGTGAGATGGAGTCCACCACCTTCTCGAGGGCAATTAGGGATGGGCAATAAATGCCGGCCTTGCCAGCGACGCCCACATATCTTGAACGAATAAAAAAAAGAAAAAGTCGATAATTACAGGGCTACCAAGGACTGTAGCCATTCAGGGAGTCAACAGCCTGTATCAGTACTTACAGGGTTCTTTGAGAGTGAGTCAATAAATAAAGGGGTACCAAGGACTGTAGATATTCTGACAGTCACTAGATTGTACCATTATTTACAAGGCGCTATGGGAGTGAATCAATATTTACAGGGATAAGAAGGTTGTAGACATTCAGGGAGTCCCCAGGATGTGTCAGTATTACAGTGGTCTGTGAGAGTGAGTCAATATTTGCAGTGGTACCAAGGACTGTAGATATTCACACAGTTCCCAGATTTTGTCAGTATACAGAGGGATCTGTGAGAGTGAGTCAATATGCAAAAGGGTACTAAGGACTATAGATAATTAGGAAGTCCCCAGACTGTGTCAGTATTTACAAGAGTCTGTGAGAGTGAATCAATAAACAAAATGGTTACCAAGGACTGTAGATATTCAGACAGTTCCCAGATTGTTGCAGTATGTAGAGGGATCTCTGAGAGTGAGTCAATATGTTAAAGTGTACCAAGGACTGTAGATATTCAGGAACTCCCAAGAATGTGACAGTGTTTACAGGGGTCTGCGAGAGTGCGACAATATATAAAGGGGTACCGAGGACTGCAGCGATTCAGACAGTTCCCAGACTGTGTCCGCATTTGGAGGGGTCTGTGAGAGTGAGCAATATACAAAGGGGCACGAAGGACTGTAGATATTAAGCAAGTCCCGAAACTGTGACAATATTTACAGTCTGCCAGATTGAGTCAATATATAAAGGGGTGCCAAGGACTGTAGATATTCAGGCAGTTGCCAGATTGTGACAGTATTTACAGGGGCCTGTGAGCGTGAGTCGATATATAAAAATGTACCAAGGTCCGTAGAGATTCTGACTGTTCCCAGATTGTATCAATAGAAAACACATGACATATTATAAGGTTCATTCTGTACAATACAACATGGCTTCACTCTTACTGTGGTTCATTCTGGCCTCTCTTGGCCAGCTCGAACTGGTCGCAGATACCCATCAGTCTGTGGACCGACTGTTGATCGGAGCAAAAGATGGTGACGTCATCCAGGTACAGGGAGGCCTTAACCTGAGAGCCTCCACTGCCTGGGATCGTCATCCCCCCGGTACCTGTGTCCTTCCTGATGGACGGGGCAAATGGATCGAAAGAACACGTGAACAAGACCCCGGAGAGAGGACAGCCCTGCCTGAGGCCACATCTGATCGGAAAGCTCTCCGGCTCCCACCCGTTGATTAGGACTGTGCTATGGATGTCCGCATAGAGCAGTAAGATCCAGTCGTGGATTCCCTCCACAAACCTCATTTTGGAGAGCACGTCCATCATGTATGTGTGGGGTTTTCTCCTGGTCCAGGCTGATGAGGCAGGTGTTCACCCCCCTCTCCTGCACGCAGGCGATCGTATCCCTGAGCAGCACAAGGCTATCAGAGCTCTTCCTGCCTGGTACAGTCCAGGGCTGATCCGGGCGGATCACCCGTTCCAGACCAGACTCAAGCCTGTTGGCGATGGACTTCGACAGAAGCTTGTGGTAGGCATTTAGCACGGAAATGGGTCGCTAATTTCAGACTTATTTCCTCTCCCCCTTCTGCTGGTAGATGAGGGTGATGATGCCTTTCATCATGGACTCTGACATGCTGCCTGCCAGAAGCATACCCCCGTACACATCCAGTAGGTCTGGGCCTATCCAGTCCCACAGAGCCGAGTACAACTCAACCGGTAAACCATCACTCCCCGGAGTTCTACTCTTCTCGAAACACTAGACGCCTTTGTCAGCATCGTCCAAGGTCAGTGGCTGATCTAGGCTCTCCTGCTGACTGTCCTTTAAAGTCTCCGTGACAGAGGACAGGAAGGGGTGAGAGGCCATGCTGTCTCTGGGCTTTGCATCATACAGCCCGGCATAAAAGGACTTGCTGATCCTCAGTATGTCGGTCTGTGAAGACGTCACCGAGCCCTCTTCCTCCTTCAGGCTGCTGATCGCAGAAGTCTCTCTGTGCAGCTTCTGGAAGAAGAAGTGCGAGAACTTCTTATTCTTCTCCACGTAGCGGTCTCTGGACTGGATAATAATCTTTGAGGCCCCTTTAACTGGGTGGGTTACACCGTGAGATCTCAGGGTAAGTCTCCTTTAACTGGACGGGTCACACTGTTAGATCTCAGGGTGAGGCCCCTTTAACTGAACGGGTCGTACCGTGAGGTCATAGGGTGAGACCCCTTCAACTGGACGGGTCACCCGGTTAGATCTCAGGGTGAGGCCTCTTTAACTGGACATGTCATGCCGTGAGATCACAGGGTGAAGCCCCTTCAACAGAACGGGTCACACCATGAGATACAGTGTGTATTGTATTGTATTGCATTGCTTCGAAATTGTGATATTTAGTTTTAACTCTGTGTATTGTTAAATTGTATAAAGCAATGTATGTTTTGTAATTTAGAAACTTCGCAGAAACGGTAATCGAACCTATTTGTAAACAGGCACGTTATCCAGTAGTTGAGGTTACAAAGAACAAGTAGCAGCTGAGACTCACACAGCACTGCGGTATGAGCAGGTACCGAGTCAGTCTCGGTCATAGCCCACGCGATTCCACGAGTCCAGGAGTGTCAAAATGTTGCACGTTGAACAATCACCAAAAAGTAGCAAGTTTAACGCTCGATCAGCTGGAGGGCTATAGTACAATAATAGATCAAAGTCATCTTTAGGATGCTGGTTCAAAGTAGAGAACGTGCTTTTGGAGTAAGCAGCAATTAGTTCAAGGCCGTTCTCTTAACTTTACAGGCAGCCGACAGCTTAACATGTTGGCGCTGAGGCACAGGAGACCTCTTTTCCTTTCTCAAAACTGAAAGCTTTCTGTGTCTGCCCGAAAATGAATGTTTTTTTCTCGAACATTTGTCTCTGCTTACCAGCAGGGGGCGCCTTTGAGTAACAACACGTCAAACCGCTTTCAACAAAAAAGTCTTCTGTCAGTCAGGGCTTTCGCTGCTCCCTCAAGCTCGGGGCGGCTGTTCCTTTACGGTGACCTCGTCTGCCTTCCGCAGGCTCGGGCTCTTCTCAGCATCATTCACGATTACTGTGGCTTCCCGTTCTGCTGTTGCTCACTTGCTGATGCTCGATACCGTCGATTGGAGCAAAGTATTGATTGTATTCATGGAGGGGGCCAACCCAAGGCAAGATTTCTCTGCTCTTCGTGCCGCTGCTTGGTGGAGAGTGTGAAGCTGGTACTCTGAAGGGCAATTTATCAACAGCAATTGGGGGATTAGCTCAAACGGTGGAGCGTTCGCTTAACATGTGAGAGGGAGGGGGATCGATCCCTTTATTCTCCACTCAATTTTTTTACCTCGGGGCAATGTCCAGAAACAAAAATGGTGTCAGTTGTCAGCGAGCCCATAACCCACGTAAATCCTAAGCTTCGATACAGAGAGGTCAAGGGGCAGCAAACGTTTGGTGTGCAGCAGTAAGCAAATGTTCTTGATTTTGGTGTTAAGTAAAGATGGAAAGATGAGGTGAGAGATGGAAAAAAAGCTTCACAAGCGCTGATATTTTTTCTGCTGATTGAACTCAAGACTTACAAGGCTATGAGGCCGCTGCATTACGAACGCAGGCAGCAGCACCAAGTAGGACAGTTTGCAAGCTGTCTGAAGTCATAAAGTAATGGGCAGTTTGCAAAAGCCATCCAGCCAGGTTGGAGTCGATCTTACAATCTGCAGTGAGACACGTCAACTTTTGCTCCACTGGCCCAAGTTATGTAAAACAAGTAGCATCGCACACTCCCACAGCGCTGCGGAATGAGCAGGTACCGAGTCAGTCTCGGTCATGCCCACTCAACTCCATGAGTCCGGGAGTGCCAAAGGGCGCACAGTGAACAATCACCAAAGAGAAGAAACTTTGCTGCTTCCCCTCAGCTTTTAGAGTGGAGGATAACAGTTGATTCACCTCAAAGTAAAATCATCCTCAGATCGAAGTTTCATTTCCGGCATGAAGGAGCGAGTGTACTTTTGGATTAAGCAGCAATTAGCTCAAGGCCTCTCATTTAACTTTCCAGGCAGCCGACAGCTCAACATGTTGACACATCTTTTCCTGTCGCAAACCTGAAATCTTTCTGCATCTGCCCGAAGACGGCCGTTTCACTCGAGCATTTGTCTCTGCTCACCAGCAGGGAGTGCCGTTGAGCAGCAACTTTTTTTAAATTTCAAAATATACTTTATTTCATAACATTTCAGGATACCTACAGTTCAGTGTAAAAGTCGCAATTTCAATTCAAAACAATACAAAACCGATCGCACACAATATGATCCCATTATTTCAATACAAAACACTGTACATATCTTATAATACATTCTGTACAAAACAAGGTGGGGTGGACTCAGTACATATCTTATATTACATTCTGTACAATACAAGGTGGGATGGACTCAGTACATATCTTATATTACATTCTGTACAATACAAGGTGGTGTGGACTCAGTACATATCTTATATTACATTCTGTACAATACAAGGTGGGGTGAGCTCAGTACATATCTTATATTACATTCTGTACAATACAAGGTGAGGTGGATTCAGTACATATCTTATATTATATTCTGTACAGTACAAGGTGGGGTGAACTCAGTACATACCTTATATTACATTCTGTACAATACAAGGTGGTGTGGACTCACTACATATCTTATATTACATTCTGTACAATACATGGTGCGGTGGACTCAGTACATACCTTATATTACATTCTGTACAATACAAGGTGGGGTGGACTCACTACATATCTTATATTACATTCTGTACAATACATGGTGCGGTGGACTCAGTACATACCTTATATTACATTCTGTACAATACAAGGTGGTGTGGACTCAGTACATATCTTATATTACATTCTGTACAATACAAGGTGGGTTGGACTCAGTACATACCTTATATTACAATCTCTACAATACATGGTGGGGTGGACTTAGTATGTCGGTCTGTGAAGACGTCACCGAGCTCTCTTCCTCCTTCAGGCTGCTGATCACAGAAGTCTCTCTGTGCAGCTTCTGGACGAATAAGCGCGAGCACTTCTCGTCCAACCGGCCGGACTCTGGACCAGAAGATGATGCTTGAGGCCCCTTTACCTGGGCGTGTCACATCCCCCCGTGAGAGCACAGGGTGAGGTTCCTTTCACTGGACGGGTGACACCGTGAGATCACAGGGTGAGGCCCCTTTTACTGGATGTGTCACACCATGAAATCACAGTTCATGGAGTGTATTAGGGTCTGTTTCTGAGACCAATACGTCGGGGAACCAACCAGGGAACGGGCCATTTTGGATCTGGTAATAGGGAACGAAACAGGAGTAATTAATGATCTCAAAGTAAAGGATCCCTTGGGAAGCAGTGATCATAACATGATAGAATTTCACATCCAATTTGAGAGCGAGAATCATGGGTCTGAAACTACTGTATTAAACTTAAATGCGGGCAATTATAAAGGAACGAGGGCGGAATTGGACTGGGTAAACTGATGAGATGGTATGATGGTGGATAAGCAGTGGCAAACATTTAAAAATATATTTTATGACTCGCAACAAAAATATATCCCTGTGAGGTGGAAAGATTCCACAAAATGTGTGAACCAACCATGTCTGACTAAGGAAGTAAGGCATGGTATCAGGTTAAAAGAAAAAGCGCACAACATGGCAAAGATTACTGGTAAGCCCGAAAATTGGGAAAACTTTAAAAACCAGCAAAGGATGACTAAATGAATAATAAAGAGGGAGAAAATAAATCATGAGAGTAAACTAGCAAGAAATATAAAAACTGACAGTAAAAGCTTCTACAAGTATATAAAAAGTATGGAAACATTGGTCCTTTAGAGGATGAGACTGGGGAAATAACATTGGAAAACTAGGAAATGGCGGAGGAATTGAACAGATATTTTGTATCTGTCTTTACAGTAGAAGACATTAATAATGTACCAACAATAGTCGAAAATCAAGGGACAAAGGGGAAGGAGGAACTAAAAACAATCACTATCACTAGAGAAAAAGTACGAGGTGATGTAATGGGTCACAAGGCTGACAAGTCCCCTGTACCTGATGGCTTTCATCCGAGCGTCTAAAAGGGAATTGGCTACAGAGATAGTGGATGCATTGCTTGTAATCTTCCAGAATTCACTAGATTCTGGAAAGGTCCCAGCGGATTGGAAATCCGCAAACCTAACACCCCGATTCAAGAAGGGAGTAAGACAGAAAGCAGGTAACTATAGACCAATGAGCCTAACATCGTTCACTGGGAAAATGCTGGAATCAATTATCAAGGAAGTAGTGGCAGGACATTTGGAGACTCAGAACACAATCAAGGAGAGTCAACATGGTTTTATGAAGGGAAATCGTGTCTGACAAATTTATTAGAGTTCTTTGAGGAAGTAATGGGCAGGGTGGATAAAGGGGAACCAATGGATGCAGTATATCTGGATTTCCAAAAAGCATTCGATAAGGTGCCACATAAAAGATTACTGCACAAGGTAAGCGCTCATGGTATTCGGGGTAAAATATTGGCATGGATAGAGGATTGGCTAACTAACAGAAAACAAAGAGTCGGGATAAAAGGGTCATTTTCAAAATGGCAATCTGTAACTAGTGGGGTGCCGCAGGGCTCAGTGCTGGGGCCTCAACTATTTACAATATATATCAATGACTTAGATGAAGGAACAAAGTATCTTGTGGTCAAATTTGCTGATGATACAAAGATAGGTGGAAAAGCAAGTTGCGATGAGGACACAAAGTGTCAGCAAAGGGATATTGACAGGTTAAGCGAATGGGCAAAAATTTGGCAGATGGAATATAAGGTGGGAAAATGTGAACTCATCCACTTTGGGAGGAATAATAAAAAATCAAAATATTATTTGAATGGAGAAATATTTCAAAATGCTGCGGTACAGAGGGATCTGGGCGTCCTTGTACATGAAACACAAAAAGTCAGCAGGTAATCCGGAAAGCAAACAGAATATTGGCTTTTATTTGTAGGGGGATGGAGTATCAAAGCAGGGAGGTCATACTACAACTGTACAGGGTGCTGGTGTGACCACACCTGGAGTAATGCGTACAGTTCTGGTTCCCTTATTTAAGGAAGGACATACTTGCATTGGAGGCTGTTCAGAGAAGGTTCACAAGGTTGATTCCGGGTATGGAAGGATTGTCTTATGAGGAAAGATTGAACAGGTTGGGTCTATACATATTGGAGTTTAGAAGAATGAGAGGAGATCTTATTGAAACATACAAGATTCTGAGGGGACTCGATAAGGTAGATGCTGAGAGGATCTTACCCCTCATGGGGAAATCTAAAACTAGTGGGCATAGTCTCAGAATAAGGGATCGCCCGTTTAAGACGGAAATGAGGAGGAATTTCTTCTCCCAGAGGATCGTGAATCTTTGGAATTCTTTACCCCAAAAAGCTGTGGAGGCTGAGTCATTGAATACATTCAAGGCTGAGTTAGACAAATTTTTGATCAGCAAGGGAGTCAAAGGATATGAGGAAAATGCGGGAAAGTGAAGTTGAGGTAAAAATCAGATCAGCCATGATCTGATTGAATGGCCGAGCAGGCTCGAGGGGCCGAATGGCCTACTCTTGCTCCTATCTCTTATGATCTTATGGTGTTTCCAGTTACAGGGAGTTAGTTGTTAGTTTAGATTCTGACGTGTCTCCAGTTACAGGGAGTTAGTGGTTAGTTTAGCTTGTGACGTGTCTCCAGTTACAGGGAGACAGTGGATAGTTTAGATTGTGAAGTGTCTCCAGTTGCAGGGAGTCAGTGTTTAGTTTAGATTCTGACGTGTCTCTCCTGGAGCCTCAGGGAGTGGGAGAGGAATTGCCCAGAATTTTCCTGGATTGTCCACGTTTTCTTGTCTGTTTCACGAGACGGTGTTACTCAATGGTGAGACGGCTGTGTGCGATGTTATTCTGTCTGCTGAATGGGGCAAGCTTGATAGGCCTGATAGTCTTTACTTGCCCTTTTTTGTATGTGCAGACTGGGGATTATCTCTGGGCCCTGCCTGGTCTGAGGATCAGAGAGTTCACCCAGTCAGTAGCTGAGCCCAGATTCAATCCCAGGTCTGCAATCCTCCATCGGAGAACTCATATCTTGCCCTTTCTGTTCCTTGCTCTGCCCCGCACAAAAATCACAAAACACACAGTAAGTTGGGTAAATTTCCTTCCCACGTTTATTTACAGCTGCTAAACTTCTCACATTTATATCGTCGAAATAAGTTGACTCTTAAACATACAAAAAATGCCAGACAGGAAAAGACCGTTTTGTCCATCCAGCATGTCACGCACAACAGCATCACGATATGTAGACTCCACACCCCATCCGAGACCATGTGATCGCCTGAGAGGGGGGAAAGAACAGAGTAAATACCAGGCCAGTTTGGAGGGTGGAATCTGGGAAATTCCTCTCCGAAACCCCTCCCCCCACATTTAGTCCAGATCACTCTGGCGCCGATAAGGACACACATCACAAGGCAATTGCTTTTCCACTCCGAACTTGCTGACACCAACTGAACACAAGGCCTCGAGCCTGGTCTGCAACGATATCCAGTCCAGCTCTGGACCAGCAGCCTCTCCCCGAACATTCGACGATGACTTCTCCTTAACAAATCCATGCTGACTGTCCTTGATTAGTCTGTGCCATTCCAAGTGACAGTTTATCCTGTCCCTCAGAATTGATTCCAATAATTTGGAAGTGGAGTTTTTCTCCTGCTTGCTGCAATCACAGATAAGGCGGTAAAGCATGAGACTCTTAATCTCAGGGTCGTGGTTTCAAACCCCACGTTGGGCGAATGCACTTTTAAACGTTTATGCTGCTTTCACTGGCCAACAGTGCAGAACTGATGCTGAATGAAGCATTAAATCGTTAATCAGGATGGCCGAGCGGTCTCGTTCTGGAGGCGTGGGTTCGAATTACATTTCTTATTTTTACTACGACGTGGAAATATTTCATTTGTGGATTGGAGCTGCAGCAGATGTTTCTACCAAGTTGATTTGCTCCTTCCACAAAAGCAACTGACTTTGTAATGGATATGTGACTTGAGAAGTTTAGAACGGTGAAATGTTTGACATATTAATGACCTGGACAAAGAAATAGAACAGCAGTAGGAAACATTTAAAACGGTGATCAATCGAGTCCAGGAGAAACATATCCCACTAAAAAGCAAGAATAAACTAGCCAGAAATGACACACCAGGGATGAATAAAGAAATAAGGGCAAAATTGAAACTAAAGAAAAAGGCCCACACTAGACAATAAAGGAGAGAGGGGAATGTGAAAAGACTGGGAAAGAAGTCTAAAGAACTATTAGAAAGGCAAAAAGGAATATAAAAAAAAGCAAAGTATTCTAGACACATCAACAGCCAATGAAAATTTAGGATAGGAATAGGGCCACTAAGGGATACACACGACAAACTCACAGGCAATGACAGCGAAATGGCAGAAATATTAAATAATCACTTTGCTTCAGTATTTACCGGGGAGACTAGTATTGTGGGCATGACAGTAGAAGAAGACATCAAAAAAATATGTAACGACATTTCAGATCGAAATGGGGGAGATAATTGATAAACTAATCAAACTTAGAAAGGAAATTTGCTGTTAGGAGCCTAACCAGAGTTTCAAACCGCTCAGCCACGCTAATTTCCGTATTACTGTTCAGGAGCTCATTTCACAGGGACACGATTACTGTCCTCCATTTAGGGAGGCTCAGTGAAAGGCGGAAATTGATCTATTAATAGAATCAGAGAATAAGACAGCGCTATTCGGATGCCATTCGGCCCATCGTGCCTGTGCCTGCTCTCTGAAAGAGCTGTCCAGTTCGTCCTACTCGCCTGCTGTTTCCCCATAGCCCTGAAAATGTTTCCATCCAAGCGTTTATCCAATTCCCGTTTGAAAACTGTGAGTTAAGAAAAACAATATTGAAAGGGGTGCTGGGGTCTCTGCAGCGTCGATGTAGAGTGTGTGATGATTGAAGTTATCAAGATGGTTGCTTTACACATGGTATGTTGTGCAATCATCCTGAAATACCTTCAATATCCAATACAAATTGAATTGCAAACCTGACGGAAAAGCACTGATGCAAATCATCTGGGACCCGTTTTCAGCCTCACCGCACTTTAAATAAAGTGAAATAACTTTGCATTGAAAAGATTTGGAACTTGCATCTGTGCCTTTATCTGTTCCATGTCTTAAAGTTGCTGGCGTCTGATGATGGACACGCCTCTGCTCCCTCTATTGAACAAGAAAGGAGGTGTTTGACGATGACGGGACCTGTTGGTTATGAGCTCATCCTGTTCATTGAGTGGGTTCGCGTTTTTTAAACGACGCCAGCTTTAGTCCAGCGGTGAACTTCGCAGCAAACGAGTTGGACACCGTCTCACCGCGGGCGCTGACTGCCATGTTTATTGTTATTTGTTTCAGACCTAAATAACTAGTGACCGTGATTTTAAATTTGCACTCAGTGATTTTTAGATAGTCGCCTTTAAGTGTTTCAAAGGCGACTCCTAATTTATGATAGTCCGGCCATTTCACCAGCCGTGTTGAAAACAAAACATGTCTCTGCTTTTCGCGTCCTTTTTCGAAAGGCAAAACATATATTTCCCGTGACCTCTGAAGGATGGACAAGTACATTTCAGAAAGCTGAAGCAAGTTCACCTAGCTTAAATCGTCTGACTACGTTAAAGGCGCTATATATATATATATATATGTAGTTGCTGTCTGTTTCTGTGGTTGTCTTTTTTTCCGTGTGTGCTCTTCTGCAGGTCTATTTTGAATCAATACCAGTGTTCGTGTCAGTTTGTTGCATGAAATAAATGAGGGTATCAGGCGCTCCCCTCCCTGCCACTGGGTCGGTACTGAGTCAGAGTTTAGACCAAACTTCAGTTTTTTGTTGTAAAAAAGCAATTCAAACCTTAATTCGGGAATTATCCAGTCTCATGTGAGCGGTGAAAGAAACAGTGACCCCGATGTGAAGTGAACACGCAGCCTTTTGATCTGGAGTCAGACGTTTGCGCCACGCACTCTGAAGACAGGATCCTGGATGTTATTATGCATATGAATGTTTCTCCAACACCGTTTCTTTTATCCCACCTTGGTTGAAGAGATCGGGCTTATCAAATCTCCGCCAGGTCCCACCGGGTGTGAGACAGTATTGGAAGCAGCCTTCACCCCCAATATCACGCTGGCTTTCATCGCCTGCAAGTAATGGACTTTGTTCACATTATTCAGCAATATGAATCGTTAAATATTTAATGGGGACAAGATTTCGAAATGTTTCCGCCCGGTTTCGAACCGGGGACTTTTCGCGTGTTGAGCAAACGTGATAACCACTACACTACTGAAACCTACTGCCTAACGGGCCGTTTTAGGGAAATAACCGCTCAGCCAAACTAATTTCCGTATTACTGTCCAGGAGCTGATTTCACAGAGATACATTTACTGCGCTGTATTTCGGAAGGCTGCAGAGAAGGATCGGTGGAGATGGTCAGGCAGGGAATCTCAGAGCATCGCGCCCACACAAACATTTCACTGTTTTTTTTTGCATGTGCCTGATATCCGACCGCAGTGTAAATTATGGCGAATCAGGCATGCTCAGATGACATTGTTCACAGAGTGTTTTCTTGCAGCCAAATCACACATTCGAAAACTTGAAATGAGATTACGAGATCGGAGCCATTTAAAGTGCTCCCAGTTACTGCAGATCAGGAATTAAAACCTGGCAGCGGCTTCCAGAATGAGGCAATGAATCCGAAAGTGGGAAGGAAAAGATGCAATTTTCGTCCCTGGGTGGGCTCGAACCACCAACCTTTCGGTTAACAGCCGAACGCGCTAACCGATTGCGCCACAGAAACCGCCCGATTCAATTTCTTGCAAGATACACTAAAGCAGCGTGTCACCTAGCCAAAGTTACATGTTGCAGCCACAGAAATGCAATTGACCACTATCAGTGTTACTTTTCCAGAAATAAATGATGGGACATTGTTTGTGGAAACATGGAAACGGTCTGGTCTCGCTCACAGCATCGATATCACCGCCAACCAGCTCTCCTGCAACCGGCGCGCCCACCGGTGCTTTGTCTGGTTGCTAAGTCGCACTGTGGGAGAACCTTCGTCACACGGACTGCAGCGGTTCAAGAAGGCGGCTCATCACCACCTTCTCAAGGACAAATAGGCATCGGCAATAAATGTTGGCCTCGGCAGCGACGCCCACATCCCATGAACGAATAAAAAAAGTATTCTGAGCGTCCTGACGCTGATGTCAGGTTTTGATGTCTGATCTGCAGTAACTGGGAGCGCTTTAAATGGCTCCGACCTCTTAATTTCACCCACAACATCAGAGTAACTGTTCCAGGGGGACATGCCGACTCAGCTGCGTCTTGGCCGCCTGTCTGGTCAGTCCTTTATTCGCCTCCAATTCCGTTTCCCAAAGCGTATCGACAGATTCACAAAGCTGTTTGTCATTTCGGTTCCTTTCGATTTGTCCAGCTCCCGACTGCCAATAATTTGGAAACCTGGTTGCAACCCTCCGCCTTGCATCGTGTCCAGGGATGGGTTATGTGGAGAGACTGGAGAAGCTGGGATTGTTCTCCTTCGAGAGAAAATAAGGTTAAGGGGAGATTTAATAGAGGTGTTCAAAATTATGAGGGGATTTTGATAGAATGGATGGGGAGAAACTGTTTCAATTGGCAGGAGGGTCGATAACCAGAGGACACAACCTGCATTTATATTGCGCCTTTAACGGAGTAAAACGTCACAAGGTGCTTCAAGGGAGCGTTGTTAAACAAAACTTGACACTAAACCACATAAGGAGATATTGGGACAGGTGACCAAAAGCTTAGTCGAAGAGCTAGGTTTTAAGGTATGTGTTAAAGGAGAGAGAGGCGGAGAGGTTTTGGAAGGGAATTCCAGAGCTTAGGTCCTAGGCAGCTGAAGGCACAGCCGCCAATGGTGGAGCGATTAAAATCGGGGATGAGCAAGAGGCCAGAACTGGAGGAGCACAGAGATTTTTTTTATTCGTTCATGGGATGTGGACGTCGGTGGCAAGGCCGGCATTTATTGCTCAAACTTAATTGCCCTCGCGAAGAAATATAAAACACTGGATAGTCTGCAGCTGGAGTATTGTGTTCCGTTCTGCGCACCGCACTTTAGGAAAGATGTCAAGGCCTTGGAGAGGGTGCAGAGGAGATTTACTAGAATGGTAACAGGGATGAGGGACTTCAGATTTGATAGAGGTGTTCAAAATTATGAAATGTTTTGATAGAGCAAATTAGGAGAAACTGTTTTCAGTGGCAGAAGGGTCGGTAACCAGAGGACACAGATTTCAGGTAATTGGCAAAAGAGCCAGAGGCGACATGAGGGAACATAATTTACACAGCGAGTTGTTATGATCTGGAATGCGCTGCCTGAAAGGCCGGTGGAAGCAGATTCAATTGTAACTTTCAAAAGGGGATTGGATAAATACTGGAAAAGAAAAACATTTGCAGGGCTTATGAGGAAAGAGCTTATCGGTGGTGAGACTGCTTGGATAGCTCTTGCAAAGAGCTAGCACAAGCACGATGGGCCGAATGATCTCCTTCTGTGTTTTAACATATCATGTGTTGCTTGACGGAGAAGCAACACATTCCAAATCAGAACAGAGACAGGAGACTAAGTCAGTTCCCCATTGTTTTTAATGAGATAGTAGCGGTTTCCGTAGTGTAGCGGTTATTGCGTTTGCTTTACACGTGAAAGTTTCCCAAGCATTAACATTGTGTTGAAACTTGCTCTCCATAAACATCCAGGGAGGCGTTTTTTTCTCCTGCCAAAAAGGGCGATAGTTGCTGCTCCCTTATTCTTGAAAAGCTGCATCTTTTACTTCAATAAACAGATAATTTTGAGTGAGAGAAAACTGATCCTCAGTGACGCTCATTTCAAGTTTTATTCCCTTTTCCTCGAAAAGGTTATATTGGTCTTGGAAGGAGCGCAGCCCAGATTTACCAGAATGTTAGCAGAGCACGAAGGGTTAAACTATGAGGAGCGGTTACATCCTTGTATTCCCTGGAATATAGAAGTCTTTTTAGGATTTTGAAAGGTAGATAGACATACCCTTTCCGCTGGTGAGGGAGTCTAAGTCAATATCACAATATCACAATTGCTATTTTACGAGTGAACCGGCCCTTCGCATCACTGTGAGTGTCAGAGACGAGTCTGTAGGTGCCGCGTCCTGTACAGTGAATGTCAAAACTTTTAAAAGATGCAGAAATTGTTCGGGGTTCAGATACTCAAACCTCTAATGGGAATGAGATTTTGTCAGAGGTTGCAGCCTTCCCAACTTCTCTTGTCCTTTCCGAGGCACCTGTTCAGGTTTAAATTTGCAAACTGGGTGAGTTGGTGATCACGGTACAGCAGAGTCAGCGGTCCCGGGTGAGAGAGAGAGAAATCAGCCCGGGCGCGGCCACACCGCACGGGAGGTCGGGGGGAGTCAGAGCTGGGTTTCGCCCCTGAAAGCAACATAAAACATTTAAAGGAGAATTCGTCCAACGTGGGGATCGCACCCACAACCCCGATATTAAGAATCTTATGCTCCACCGACTGAGCTACCCCGGCCTGCAAGCCCCTGCAACTCTTATTTGTCATTGCAGTAAACTCGCCCCTGGGTGTCCATGTGCAGCAATCCCGACATAACGTCCATATCATTCGCTGTGTTTATCTCTGTGTGTGTGTCCACCTGCAGGTTGATTTTGAACGAATACGAGTGTTTGTCTTCTGTTTGTAACATTAAATAAAAGGGGGCATCAGACACTTCCCTCCCTGACACTGGGGGACCAGTGAGACAGACTTGTTATTGTGAAAACGCAAATAAAGCATTGATTGCGGAATTATGCAGACTCTTATCAGCGCCAAAAGTAGCTTTACAATATATACACCCCAATAAATAAATAAATTATACAGATACACGTAAATACATTTGCAACTAACAGAGTCACTAAACCAGAAAAATTATTTGTACCTAATAAAGAGACTCCCAGATGTATTTAGAAGCATTTCATGTTTTCCGTGGTGGTCCACTAGCTAGGATTCGATGCTTTTATTGCTATGGCCTGCGTTCGGTTCCCGGTCAGGAAATTTGCTCTTCCAAAAAACAATTGGCAATTTTGTCAAACCATAGCAAATTTATGGCACAGAAGGGGGCCATTCGTCCCATCGCGTCCGCGCCGGCCGAAAATGAGCCACCCAGCCGAATCCCACTTTCCATTACACGGTCTGCAGCCTTGCAGGTTCCGCCACTTCAGGTGCATATCCAAGTATTTTTTAAATGTAACGAGGGATTCTGCCTCTCCCACCCTTTCAGGAAGTGAGTTCCAGACGCCAACCATCCTCTGGTTGAAAAAAAATTCTCCTTAGCGCCCCTCTAATCTTTCCATCAATCACTTTAAATCTATGCCCCCTGGTTATTGACCTCCCTGCAAAGGTAAATAGGTCCTTCCAATCCACTCTAACTGGGACCTTCATAATTTTGTACACCTCAATTAAATTACCCCTCAGATTCCTCTGTTCCAAAGAAAACAACCCCAGTCTATCCAATCTTTCCTCAAAGCCAAAATTCTCCAGCCCTGGCAACCTACTCGTAAATCTCCTCTGTACCCTCTCTCGTGCAATCACATCTTTTTTGACCAGTCTGTCCATTGGGACCTTGTCAAAAGCCTTGCTAAAATCTATGCAGACTACATCAAAGTACTCCAGGTGTGTTCTCACGAAAACCCTATTTAATTGCAGCAAGACTTCCTTACTCTTATACTCCAACCTCCTTGCAAAAAGGCCAACATACCATTTTTCTTCCTAATTGCTTGCTGTACCTGAATGTTAACTTTCTGTGATTTGTTTACAAGTACACCCAACTCCCTCTGAATACCAACATTTATTGGACTCTCAACTTTTAAGAAATATTCTGCTTTTCGATTCTTCCTACCAAAGTGGACAATTTAACATTTTCCCACCTTATACTCCAACTGCCACCTTCTTACCCAATCACTTAACCTGTCCACCTCCCTTTGCGTCCTCCTCACGGCTTACTTTCCCACCTGTATCATCAGCAAACTTGGAGACATTACACTCAGTCCCCTCATTTAAGTCAGTAATATAGAATGTAAACAGCAATTGCAACAAAAATTGTCTGCCCAGGATCGAAAGCAGGGTCGTTCGCGTGTAAAGCGAACTGGTAATCACTACACCACAAAAAGCCGCTGCTTACTTATACTGGACAGAGGGGAACTGACCGGACACCTCTCTCTGCTCTGAATGGGACAGTTGAACTTCTCTTTAAACAACATCTCTCCTGTCCCACACTAAAATCATGGAATAGAATCATAGAATATTACAGCACAGAAGGAGGCCATTCGGCCTTGTTGCCTGCTACTCTTTGAAAGTGCTGTCCAAATTCGTCCAAAAAACCCAGCCATTTCCCCGTAACCTTGCAAATCAGTCCTCTTCAAGTGCCTGTCCAATTGCCTTTTGAAAGTTCCTATGAAAGCTGCTTCCACCACCCTTTCAGGGAGTGGCTACCAGATCGGAACAACCCTCTGTGTGAAAAAAAAAATCTCCTAATTTCCCCTCTAGTCCTAAAAGCTCACAATCCTTCTCCACGGATGCCTTTTTACAAACATTTCATTCATCAAAACCACACAAGTTACACAGGAAAAAGTCTTCATTTTCAAATAATTAACGTTCTGAAGGAGCTCCCTAATTTCCCTCCCCTAACCTTATGAATCAGATCATTCTCGTCCGGATCCTTTTCCACATGAACCGGCCTCCCCCCGCGTCTGGAAGTAGCCATTCTGATTCTGTGACTGTGGCCAGCTTTGTTCGGGCAGTTGGTTTGACAGGGACGTCACACCGCACCCTCCTCCCGTGTTTTCTTCCACATCCGCAGATTGGGGCCGGGCCTGGACTGATTTTTTTTTTCTCTGTCTCACCCGGGGCCGCTGAGTCTCCGACTCAGATCACAAACCAGCTCTCCTACACCCGATCACCAACTCACCCAGTTTGTAAATTGAAACCGGAGCAAGTACCTCGTCAGAGGGCAAGAGATGGCGGGGAGGCAGCAACCTCTGACAAAATTTCAGGCTTATCAGAGAGGTTTGTGTATCTGAACCCCTAATAACCTTCTGCTCCTTTTAAAGTTTTGACGATTGCACACTCCGCGGCACTTACAGACTCGTCTCTTGCACTGACAGTCAAGCAAGCGGAGGGTTCACTCGCGAAAGCAGCGTAAAAGTTTAAAACTGAATTCGCCCAACGTGGGGCTCGAACCCACGTCCCTAATATTAAGAGTCTCATGCTCAACCGACTGAATGAGCCGGGGAAGTGCAATTTTGCACATTTGGTCTGTTATTGCAGTGAGGCAGCTGCTGGCTCCGCCCAAGGGGCTGACTTCAGAATCGTGGAAGGATGCAGCTCAGAAGCAGGCCATTCGGGCCATCGCGCCCGTGCCTTGTCCGACAAACCATATACCAGATTCTCCTGAATTCCAAGGTGTGGAACGAAAGCGAACAACTAAAGCCCTTCCATTCGACCGTGGAGGTACAGGCAATTCCCTGAGAAAACGGTTTGTCTATTTCCCGGTGTTTGCCTGTCTCTCTGGCTGTGTTTATCTCTGTGCGTGTGGAGCTGCAGGCTGAGTTTGAATTAATACGTGTGTTTGTGTATGTTTCTTGCAATAAATAAATGAGGGAATCAGACGCTTCTCTCCCTGACACTGGGGAACTAGTGAGGCAGAATTCAGAGCAGGGCTCTGTTTATTGTCAAAAAGGGAATGCAATATGAATTCTGGAATTATTCAGCCTCCGACCAGCGCTAAAAACGAGTGTGATTTCGACATGCATCCGCTAGATTCGGAATCAGACGCACTACCGTTGCGTCACGAGGTCCAACGGAAAAAATTTGGATGTTTAACTTTATGAAAGTTTCTCACACAGCGTTTCATTTATTTCAGATGACCAAATCCCCGCCCACTCCCACCGGGTCTCAGGCAGCCTCAGAAGCAGCCTTCACCTGTCCGTGGCAGCATGACTGCAGCAAATCCAATTACACACACCCGGCACCCAGAATCATCACATCACAGGAAAGGAACTGCTCAAAATGCAGAACAGGACGGGCAGCATCTGAAAAAATGCTGAGACTTTCGGTGTGTAGACTTTGTTCAGGGCTGCTAACAGGACGGTGTGAAAATTTAAACTCTGGATGTGTATAAATGGATGTCATGCTTGTTTATAAAGTGAGTGTTCATGTTATGTGTGCCATTTATAAATTTATTTTGATTGTTTTGACAACATGATATATCTTGTTATAAATATATATTATTGCATCTGTGACACTTATAAATACATTTGGGTGTAACTGTGTGGTGGTTATCATTATATCTCTGTGTAATGTATTCGTGTGTGATGAAAAATAAGACAGAGAGGACTGAAGCCGATGGGTTCATTCTTCCCGTCGTTTAGCAGCAGGAAATTACTCGGCCATGCAGGCGACTATTTTTGTCTTCATTCATGGGATGTGGGTGTCAATGGCAAGGTCAGCATTTATTGCCCATCCCTAATTGCTCTTGAGAAGGTGCTGGTGAGCCGCCTTCGTGAACTGCACCTTTCATTGACTGTGTCATTGACATTTTCTGGATAGAGAGAAACTATTTGCGCTGGTTGGGGATTCTAGGACGAGGGGGCACAGTCTAAAAATTAGAGCCAGACCTTTCAGGAGTGAGATTCGAAAACACTTCCACACACAAAAGGTGATAGAAGTTTAGAATTCTCTTCCGCAAACGGTATTTGATACGAGCTTATATTGGCAACTTTAAATCTGAGATAGATAGCTTTTTGCTAAACGAAGGTATTAAGGGACATGGGCCAAAGGCAGGTATATGGAGTCAGATCACAGATCAGCCATGATCATATCAAATGGCGGAGCGGGCTCGAGGGGCTGACTGACCTCCTCCTGTTCCTTTGGTACATTCCCCCAAGTGTCTGTTCTCTCCGTAGTTGTTGAATGACCACCTTGTGTTTCCAGCATATTTTGGTTTTATGCTCGGTCTAGGGATGAGCCGGTGGGCGTCAAAACGTTCCGTGGATTGAGACCGGGTTGGTTATTGCGGGAAGAGCAAATCAACTGGGCCGAAAAATCAACTGCAGCACAAGCGACCAATAAAATAGGAGTCAAAATAACCAAAGTCAGAAGCGAGATTCGAACCCACGCCTGCCAAACGAGACTAAGACCTAAACACAGCGACTGAGACCGTTTGGTCATCCTGATTGACAACTGGCTCGTTCACTCGCCACCCTTTCCACATTGAGACCCCCCCCGGAGACAGTTTCACTCACTCCAGTGCTTGCGAAGATAAATGCTGCTGGAAAGGCTCGGTGAGCGGGATGCCACCTCCCCGGGTTTTCCTGAGCCTATTGTTCTTTATTCCTATTTAATCACGGGAATATCCGCAATCAGGAGCTGAAAAAAATTAAAAGCTGAATCACAGAGAAAGGGAAATCCATATTACATCTGATAAATCGGCTAACAGGGCTCCTTGGTGGTCTAGTGGTTTGGATTCGGCGCTCTCACCGCCGCGGCCCGGGTTGGGTTCCCAGTCAGGGAAGCAACTTTTGAACACTTGTTATATTCATCGTATTAACTGACTCAAAGTCTGTCGGAAGAAAAAAAAAACAATCATTGTTTTAATCACCATTAATTAACCGATAACGTTATTTTGCAGAATGAAAGGCTACTGAGGGAAGTTGGAAAACTTTAATAATTTCTTTTGTGCGATGAACTTTTTATCCCTTCTCATTTTACACACTGTATTTTTAAGGGCTTAGTTTAAAATGTTCAGTGCTCGTGAGACCACGAATTTGTGTTCAATTTAACAGGACCGGCTATTTCACAGAGAAAGAAAAAATTCTGCCCCAACATAATGCTCCCACCCGAGATCGAACCAGGGATTTTTCGTACATGAGCTGAATGTGATAACCACTAAACTACGAAAACTTCTGCTGGATTTATCAGCCAGAAGTTAGAATGACTGCATTGATTCTCTTTCATAACTATTCAATTGATCGCAGTTGCACAAGTCACAAAAGAAAAATGTTAATTTCAAAGTTATTAAACTCCCAAATGTGACCTGCCTTGTTTGGACAGGGGTTTGACCCTGACGTCACAGCCTCAACAAAACATATTCTCAACATTTCCATTGGGAACAGGAGGAGGCCATTCAGCCCCTTGAACCTAGATTAGATCATAGATGATCTGTACCTCAAATCCATTTCTCCGCCTTTGCTCCCTATCCCTCGATACCCTGACCCAACAAAAATCGATCGATCTCAGTCTTGAAAGCTTCAATTGACCCCCAGCATCCACAGTCTTTTGGGGGACAGAGTTCCAGACTTCTACTGCCCATTGTGTGAAAAAGTGCTTCCTGATTTCGAACCTGAATGGCATGGTTCTAATTTTAAGGTTATGTCTCCCTCGTTCTTGATTCCCCAGAGGAAATTGATTCTCTCTCTCTATTCTATCGAATCATTTAAACATGTTAAACACTTCGCTCAGACCGCCCCTCAATCTTCTATACTCGATGGAATACGAGCCCAGTCCATGCAGCCTGTCCCCATAATTTAACCTTTGCAGCCCCGGTAACATTCTGGTGAATCTGCTCTGCACCCCCTCCAAGGCCAATCTATCCTTCCTGAGGTGCAGTGTCCAAAACTGAACACAGTTACTCCAGACGCAGTCTAACCAGAGCTTTATATAACTGGAACATAACTTCCACTTCTTTATATTCCAGCCCCCTGAGATAATGGCTAACATTCCGTTAGCATTTAAAATTATTTTTGGACCCGTCCGTTAGCTTTTACTGATTTATGTAAATGAACCGTTAATTCTCTCTGCTTTTCCACAGTTCCTAGCTTCTCACCATTTGGAAAATACCCTGACCATAGGTCCAATTGGATTACCCCACATTGAACTCCATCTGCCATAGTTTTGCCCACTCACTTAATCTATCAATGTCCCTTTGCAACTTTCCACTCGCATCCACACCTAAATGACATTAAGTACCACCTTACTTAATGTCATCAGCAAACTTGGATATACGACTCTCTGTTCCTTCATCTAAGTCATTGATAAATATGGTGAGAAGCTGAGACCCCAGTTACAGATCCCTGGGGGACACCACTAGTCCCATCCTGCCAATTGGAGTATGTACCCATTATCCCTACTCTCTGTCTCCTTTCTCCTAACCAATTCTCTACCCATGTCAATACGTTGCCTCAAGTTCCATGCGCTTTCATTTTTGCCAACAGTGTCTTGTGTGGAACCTCATCAAATGCCTGTCGGAATTCCATATAAATAATATCATAGGAACATAGGAACAGGAGTAGGCCATTCAGCCCCTCGTTGCTGCTCCGCCATTTGATAAGATCATGGCTGATCTGTGATCTAACTCCATATACCCGCCTTTGGCCCATATCCCTTAATAACTTTCATTGCCAAAAAGCTATCTATCTCAGATCTAAATTTAGTAATTGAGCTAGTATCAATTGCCGTTTGTAGAAGAGAATTCCAAACTTCTACCACCCTTTGTGTGTAGAAATAATTTCTAATCTCGCTCCTGAAAGGTCCAGCTCTAATTTTTAGACAAAAAGGTGGCAAGTTCGCCGGACATCTTGGACAAAATGGCTGTAAGCACGGCGGCCATCTTGGACAAAATGGCGGCAAGTCCTTCACGGCTGTTCGATCGGAACAGAAGGAGGCCATTGAGCTCCTCAAGCCTCTTATATGGGAACTGAAGGATATTCAGCCTCTGAAGGCTGTTACACAGGAAAAGGAGGAGGCCATTCAGCGCCTCAAGCCCGTTTAATCGTCACTGGAGGCCGATCATCCCCTCAAGCCTGTTACAGAGAATCAGGAGGAGGCCATTCAGCCCCTCGAGCCTGTTACCTGGGAACTGAAGGCCATTCAGCCCTTCGAGCCTGTTATACAGGAACTAGACGCCAATCAACCCTTCAAGCCTGTCAGATAGCAACAGGAGGAGGCCATTCAGCCCCTCGAGCCCTCGACACCAGATCTGGTGGCCAATCAGCCCCTCAAGCCTGTTACATAGGAACAGGAGGAGGCCACTCAGCCCCTCGAGCGCGTTATACTGGAACTGAAGGCCATTCAGCCCCTCGAGCCCGTTACACAAGACCTGGAGGCCAATCAGCCCCTTAAGCCTGTTCCATAGGAACAGCAGCAGGCCATTCAGCCCCTCAAGCGTGTTATACTGGAACTGAAGGCCATTCAGCCCCTCGATCCTGTTACACTGGAATAGAACTCGGCCATTAAGCCCCTCGAGCTTGTTGCACTGGAACAGGAGGAGGCCATTCATCCCTTCGAGATTGTTATACAGGATCTGGGCGCCATTCAGCCCCTCGCGCATGTTACATAAGAACAAGAGGAGTCCATTCAGCCCCTGGAGCATGTTACATAGGAACATGAGTTGACAATTCAGCTCCTCAACCTGTTCCGCCATTCAATTAGATCATGGCTGATCTGTATCTTAACTCCATCCACCCGCCTTGGTTCCTTCATCCTTAATGTCCTTGCCTAACAAAAGTCTATCAATCTCCGTTTCGAAATTTCGGATTGACCCCCCGACTCAACAGAATTTTGTGGGAGAGAGTTCCAGATTTCCACTACATTTTTGTGAAGCAGTGTTTCCTGACATCACCCCTGGACGGCCTAGCTCTAATTTTAAGGTTATGCCCCTTTGTTCTGGACCCCCCCAACAGAGGAAGTAGTTTCTCTCTATCTACCCTATCAACTCCTTTCATCATCTTAAACACCTCAATTCAATCACGCCTTAATCTTCTATATTCAGGGGAATACAAGCCTTGTCCATTCAACCTGTCCTCATAATTTAACCCTTTTAGCCCCGAGATCATTCTGATGAATCTGCGCTGCAGCCCTTCCAAGGGCAATATATCCTTCCTGAGGTGCAGTGCCCAGAACTGAATGCAGTCCTCCAGATGGGCTCTAACCAGAGCTCTGTACAGCAGGAACATAACTTCCACCCCTTTATATTCCAGCCCTCGAGAAATAAAGGCCGACAATCTATTAGTCTTTTTAATTGATTTTGTAACTGTCCACCAGCTTTTAATGATTTCTGTACTTGGACCCCTAAATCTCTCTGCTCCTCCACAGTTCCGAGCTCCTCACCATTTAGAAAACTCTCTGATCTATCTTTCTTAGATCCGAAGTGGATGACCTCACATTTCCCCACATTGAACTCCATTTGCCACAGTTTTGCCCACTCACTTAATCTCTCAATGTCCTGGGAACGGTTGGTGCCTTTGTTTGGTTGGAGAATGCTTTACATCAGATCGTTATTGTAAAAGAAAATAGTATTGATTTGTAATTTGTATGTTTTGAACAAGATCATTATTCCCCGATCAGTAAAATGTCCGTGTTTTTCAGATGGTGGCGACAGTTCAGAGATAGTTGCCTTTTTGCCTCCGTTAATGAAATTACATTTTGCTGATTTTAAATCAGTTGTACTTCTAAGCTTGAAAAAGCAGCTCCTCTGTTAGGTGAGGCTTCACTCCCAATGTCTCAGTGTTTCCGCTTGTCCTGATATCAATGTAACATTTGAAGGGCTCCAGGTAATGAACAGTGAAACCCCTTCAGATTATCTCAGCCCACTCGTTCTATCCAGTGCCTAACAGTGCCTGCTCTTCAGAGGGTGACAGATTCACACTACACTGGACCTTGTTTTAGACATTAACTGCCAAACCAATTGATGAAACAGTAAGAGAACGAACAAATAGTAGCAGTAAGACAACAGTTTTACTGTAAAGCTCAACCAGATAATTATTCGAAAAGAAAATAATAGATAATTCACAAATACTATACGAAACTGTGACCAAACTTTCGAACATCCGAGTTCGTTGTTATCTTTTTCCCACAAACTATGGAAGCTGTCGACTTGATTAACATTCTCAGAGATTCGAAACAGACTCACCAGTTTGAAAAAGACAGGCTGATAAATGCCTTCAAAACAGTGACTGGGAGCCAGTTATTTTAAGTAATCATCTGTTCAATTCAAAAGAAGCTGCCAATCAAAACTGTAGGAGAAGAAATGACCCCGGAGGTTTGTATCTGAATCAAATGTTTGACTTTGTGAGGTGCGGTCTGTCTTTAAGAGGTGCAGCCTGCCTTTAAGAGGTGTCGGCTGCCTTTCAGAGGCGCTGACCACGCAAGCAATATTGCCCCCCCCCTGCTGGTGAGAAGCCGCTCAACAGCGCACACTTCCTGCTCGCAGGAATCAGGTAAATCACCAGGCAGCACCAATCTCACGTGCTGTCTGCATCTCAACGACCGGGTGCAGGTTAATCACATGGGGGTTAATCGACCATCGCGCCCGCATTCGGGGGTGATCGAATTTAACCCCGTACATATCTTTATATATATATTTACATAGAATACAGCACGGCACAGAAAAAGGCCATTCAGCCCATCTGGGTCAAGAAGTTCCCCTGAATGTCTTACTTGAAAACAACAGCTTCAGGAGTAGAAAATATAATACAATATATAATCTAATAATATATTGACATATATTTAACATCGAATAGTACAGTACAACACAGTGCAGAGGCCATTCGGCCCGACTGTTATTTCTATTTTACAACAACTACTTCTTGTATGTATAATACAATATAATATATCTTTATATAATTATTACATAGAATGCAGCACGTCACAGAAACAGGCCATTCGGCCCATCTGGGTAAATATTTTCCCCTGAATTCCTTATTTGACAACAACAACAAATTCTTGAATATGTAGTATAATATAATATATAATAGAATTATATAGTTATATATATTTTACATTGAATGTACAGCACAGCACAGTATAGCACAGAGGCCATTCGGCCCAATTGCTATTTCTATTTTAAAACAACATCTTCTTGTATATATATTATATATTGCATAGAATACAGCACGGCACAGAATGAGATCATTCGGCCCATCTGGGTAAAGAAGTCTCTCCAGGAATCCCTGTTTTACTACAACAACATTATATATATTTGTATACTACATAGAATTACATCGAATGTGCAGCAGAGAATCAGGGGCCTTTCAGCCCAACTGGGGAAATAAATATCAACATTGTTCGCACAGTGACCAAGTGATCCACAGTGCACCCCGTGATAGTGCCCCATTGATCCACATGACCAAGTGATCCACAGTGATCACAGAGTGACCCGATGACCCCACAGTGCACCCAGTGATAGTGCCACAATGATCCACAGTGCCCCAGTGATCCCGCAGTGTCCCAGTGATCCCACAATAACCCAGTGATCCCACAGTGTCCCAGTGATCCCGCAGTGTCCCAGTGATTCCGCAATAACCCAGTGATCCCACAGTGCTCCCGGTAATCCCACATTGCCCCAACAGTGATTCCATAGTAATCCAGTGATCGAACAGTGTCCCAGTGATCCAAACGTAACCCAGTGATCCCACAATGCTCCCAGATTGTCCCACAGAGATCACAAAGTAGCCCTGTGATCCCACAGTAACCCGGTGATTCCAAAGTGCTCCCAGTGATCCTACAGTGTCGCACACTGATCCCACAGAAACCCAGTGATCCCATAGTGTCCCATGGTGATCCCATAGTAACCCTGTGATCTCACAGTAACCCAATGATCTCACAGAGCTCCCAGTGATCCCACAGTGACCCAGACACAAGACCCTTCCATTGGGTGCAGCCTGTGGTGAAGGCCTTGATCAGTTCCCTGTGGAGAGAAATCTTCTTGTCCAAGGAATACTCCTCCTCCTCCCAAAATTTCTCTTCCCACATCTTCATGTTGCAGCATTTCGACAATAATTTCCTCTGGAGAGAGAGAGAAATAAGGAATTGATTAAAAACAAAGGAAGTGTTTAAAAAGGCATAACAAGAACCCAGAGCTCCCTCACACTCACACGCATTCATACTCACTCAATCATTCCATTACACAGGCAGGCAATCTCTCAACAAACATCACTGACAAACAAAATCCAAAGTTACAAAGCAGTGAATCTAAAGAAAAGAGAGAAAAGTTGGGAGAGGGAGAGACAGAAAGACACTCAGGGCAGACTGAAGAGCAAATGTTGCTTCTCTCTCTCTAATACAAGTTTGCAGAGTTTTCTCTCCTGCTTTGCCACTCATTCCTTCACTCACCCCCCTCCCCATCCCTCCCCTAAAAGTTGCTGGTCTGTCTGTCTCTCCTGGTTAGTGTTTGCTGCAGGGTCCAAATAGCCACTGTGCTCATTTTATCTTCTGTTCCTGGAGCAAGGGACTAAAACCCTGGGCATTTTTTGCTATTCACCATTTTTGTTGCAGTTTGCAAAGGTGAACGAACTTTCCCTTTGCTCTTTTCTCTTGTTTTAATTAGCAGTGGATAAAAAGCCTGTAGTTTGTGGTCAACTTACAGTTTGTGGATTTTTCCAATTAGCCAAAGAGTTCAAACAAATTCATGACGTTTAAAACAGCCAAAGTAAAAAAGTTTTTTTTAAAAACCTAATACACAGCATGATCCCTCACTCAGTTACAGGGACAATCTCTCAGCAACATTCATTTACACAGAAACAAAGCCCAGTTTATAAAGGAGAAGAATCGAAACAGTAAAATATTGAGAGACAATCTTTATCAACAAGAACCTGTTGAATGTATACATTACAGCAACGACTACAACATCAATTTGCATATATGCATATATATATGTATTCCCATAATACAACTACCATTACAAAGCCTCCATAAAGGCTGTGGGGAAAAAGCAGAGGGGGAAATGGAACTAATGCAACAGCTCTTTCAAAGAGTTGGCACAGGCACAATGGGCCGAATGGGCTCTTCTTGTGCCGTACCTACTTAGGAACCATGAATCTGTGAACAACAACTTCAATGCCATGAACCTGAAACAAAATGGACACCAGTAAGTCAGTCATCTTACTGAGGGACAAGCTGGACATCTCACTGAGGGGCAAGGCGGCCATTTAACTGAGGGGCAAGGCAGCCAACTTGCTGGTGGGCAAGATGGTCATATTGAACAAATTGGCCGCCATTACATTTAAACAAAATGACCGCCCTGATATTGAAACCTAATGGCCGCCAATATGGCAGCCATCTTACTGAGGGGCAAGGTGGAGCTTGTTCTGGTGAGAGACACGGAGAGGGTTCATTTGCTGTTCCTGTTAAATCACAGTTGCACTATAGTGAAAGAAACAAACGGAGTGAGACTGGCACTAGCTGGTGTTTAACATAAAGACAGCGGTGCAGTGAGGGAATTAAACACCAACATGTGAACTTCTGCAAAAAAAATGGGTTAACAATTGGTTATTTTGACGGAATGTTTACGGAGAAGGAGAGACCAGACATTCAGAGGAAAGGTCAAATGAGCCATTTGATGTCGAGAATGCAATTCCAGCTTTGATTCAATACATCTGGGTAAAATTGGACTCAATCTGAATGCAGTTCTGATCTGGGATTTGGTTCATTTCTCCATTATTCATATTTTTCTTTAATCTGAAACAATAACAGTATTTGTAACACTAACAGATCAGGAGAGTGCTGCGGGACCCTGTCCAGTTTAGTAACACAGTAGAAGGCGTAAGAGTACATTGTGATTAATTACAGAATCCAGCAGCTCACTGGGAAAGTTACACATGGTCCAGATGGAGGAGCAAAAAGGTGCAAAGTGATTTTACACTTTAATTTGGGGCAATGACTTTTTGTCTCCACGAGGTTTAATTTTAAATTTAACTTAATTGGCTCTTTTTCCTAAAGAAACTTCAGGCACAAACCATGGCTTCATAAAGAAAACAATCATTTCTTATTATTAATAGCGCAGAAAAATTGACATTACAATTTAATCAACACCTTGGGTTTATGCCCGATTTAGAATTGTTTCAACCACAATAAAACAACACATTCTGAATTCCTAAAATGGATAACCGTTTGGAAATCAAATGTCTATCTTAGACTAAGCCCTTAACGAAAGTTTTATACTAATGGTTGGCTCAGTCTTGCCGGGAAGATTCCAGTTATTTTTGTGGATAATGTTGTCGTGTAGCGTGACTTTCTCTTGTATTCGGGTCATCTGCTTCACAGGCAATCTGTAAACCTGCATCGAGGCATCAAGTTGGGAGGTAGCGAGCAGTCATGAAGATTCAAGGTGAGGTGTTGCTGTCAGGAAGCGAAAGGTGAGCTTGGAGCAGTCGTGGTGGATCTGCGTCTCTCCCCACTCAACAACTGCCCAGCTTTAAAGACCGTTTCTACACAGAACAACACCTCTGGGACGGTGACATGTCAACAATAGGTTCCAACAAATACAACCCAGGATTGATTGACACTTCACTTGTTTTCTCTCAGTGTCCACAACGGAACCAAATCAAGTCGGCAGGAGTCCATACGACCTCGAGCCCTTCTGGAACCGTTATTATTGTTATGGTGACCTATCATCTGCTGTGTGGTGTTTCACAACGTGTCAGTAACAATTATTTTAATAGTCCTTCTATCAGCCCTTCCTCCTTTTAATCGTCCTTTTCCTTCAGACATGCTCAAGCCGATTTAGTCCCAGGCTTTCGTTTATCAGATGAATGTTTACTACACAGAGCAGCTGGGAAACTCCTGCTGTCAGTAATGGTCAGGGTCATGTACACAAGGCTGAGTGACTTTATTGTGCAGCCTCCAGGCATCACCTTTTTCTTTGTTCTTCTCTGTGGATCTACCTTTCGTTTTTCATTCTTTCTATCTGTTTCTTCCTCCTTCCCTTCTCATCGGTCTTTATTTCATTCCGTTTGTTTCTCACTCTCTCCAGCTTCACTTCTGACTACTTCTTTCCCTCTGTTTCTATTTCACTTCTCGATCTTTTCTTTGCATCTGTTTCTGTATTTCATTCCATCTCTCTCAGTCTCTGTTTTAATCTTTGTGTTTCTCCCCTCTCTCCTGTTATCTATTATTTTCCTTTTTTCTGTTCCTCTTACTGTCTGTTTATGTTTGACACTGTCCTGCTCTGCCTCACTCTCAGTCTCTAGTTATTTTGAATTGATTTCTTGTGTCTATTTACCTCTTCGCTCCAAACACTTTGTAATTATTTGTCAGTGTCTCTCTCTCGTTCCATCCATGTCTGTGTTGTCTATCTCTCATTATATATATATATATGCTTTCTTTCTCCATTTATTTTTCTCTCCATCTCCGAGTAACTCTGTCTCTGCCCCTCTTTGTTTCTGCACTTTTATAATTGGTACACTTATTTTGCTCTTGTGTTCTCTCTCCGTCTGTCACACTCTCTGTCTCTGTCTCTCCCTCTCTCTGTCTCTCTGTCATCCTCTACCTGCCTCTCGCTTTCGGTCTCTGTATGTCTGCCTCTGTCTGTCGCTCTCTCTCTGTCTCTCTATTTCCCTTTCCCCCTCTCTGTCTCTCTGTCTCTTCTTCTCTCTCTCTCCCTCTCTCTCTCCCCCTCTCTCGCACTCTCCCACTCTCTCCCCCTCTGACTCTCTTTCTCTGTCTCTCCGTCTGTCACTCTCCATCTCCCTCTTTGTCTTTGCATCTCCATCTTTCATTCTCTCTGTCTCCCTCTCTCTCCCTCTCTCTGTCTCTCTCTAATTGCCTCTCCCTCTCTCTCCCTCTTTCACTATCCTGCTCATCTTCTTTCTCTCTCTCTCTCTGTCTCTCACGCTCTCTCTCTCTATCTCCATCTCTCTCTCTCTCCCCCTCTCTGCCTTCCTCTCTCCCACTCTCTCATCATTTACGTGCAGTACACACATTCTGATCAGATCCACAGAAGTGACTTTGATTTCCAGCTTTGCACATTTTGCCTTGATTTCAATTAGTTCAAGTCCAGCTGAGCGCTTTAGTTCCGCCATTTTGTACAGCAATTCATGTGTCATCTGTAAAGCAAATCCAACCTCAATAGGTCAGATTATCAATAAAATATAATTTCAGGATTAGATTTAAGATCATTTCAGGAATCTGTGCTGCGAATATAAAATTTACGTTCCTTGCTCTGGGAAGTGCAGGGGATGGAGTATGAATTCGGATTTAGTTCCAGTGCTTGAAACCCGAAAGCTCTTTCTATGATTTCACTAATTTAACAATTAGATTGAGTGGGTATTTCACCGCGTTCTTCAGCTCCTCTCTGAATTTAGTCTGGGTCAGGACATAAATACACGTGTTTGTGCAGGAACTGAGAAGATGCAGCATCTTTGCCGTGCGATCTGTGAGATAAACAGGGTCGGTGTAGGAGTAATAAGACCGAATGTCTGCAATTCGCACATAAATGTAAAATACAACATATGTCAGCCACAACAGTATAAAACTGCCCGATATACTGAAGAGCAAAATGATGGATTTCATTCGGTTCTCCATCTCTGGGTCCTTGTGATTCTCTCCATTACTGCGGCCCAATAGTCCCCTGCGGACTCGACTGGACATTAAAATACGCCTGACTGTCAGAACATTGAGCAGAAAAATCAGACAGAACGGGACACAAGGGGTTAAAATTAGGTCAAACATGTCAAATGCGGCCCATGCGGGGGAAGAACGGAAGCTCGGTTTAATCTCACAACCCCAGGGAACATTATCAATTACATAGTCAGGTTCAAATGTAAAGTACCAGGGGACATTCACCAAACAGCCCAGCACACTCACTGTTCCCAGAACCACAGCCGCCGTTCTCTCGGTGCAATATTTAGTTTTCAGTTTCTCACAACAAATGGCCACAAATCGATCAAAGGTGAAAGTGACTGTGAGCCAAACAGAAACCACGAAGGCTGCACCACTCAAGAATATAATAAAACTACACACAGGAGTAATGTGCAGGAATGGCCATGGCCGATATATCGCATTAATTATCACCAATATGACACGAATGATAACGACCATGAGATCGGCCACTGCCATTCCCACCAGGTAGACACTGATACATTTGGAGAGACCGCACTTTCCTCGGGACAGGATCACAATCGCCACCAAGTTAACTGTAAGACAGAGAAAATGAAGCAGAGAAATTACTGCTCAGACCTGGAGACAAAGCAGCAGTTTGAGAGGATCTGGGGTGAAATTTCCAGCTTTGTTGCTGCATCGAAGGGTGGAAAGTGATTCATTGACCTGGGCAGCGCTTTCGGGCAGAGAGATGTTTTTAAACACAATGATCAATAATGAATTGGGAGATGGATACAGAAAGTGAATAAAGTGAACACCGGATCCACTGGAACGGCTGAGTGAGGGCTCGGTGCCTGTCAGGGAGGGAGAAATGGTTTTACACACCTGGAATCCAGCAGATTAAAGCCGCGTTTGGGCTCCAGACGGACGGGGAAAGAAAGGGAATGGTGGAGAAGGTGAGGAGACATGGAGAAGTGCAGCTTGTGTGTTGCTCTGGGTTAAGACAGCTGACAGTGAGTGAGGTTGGGAGGGAGACAAGGAAAAGAGTAGTGTACATAAACGTGTCGGAGTTGGAGGGGAAAGAGGGGCAGGTAGATTTGGAAAACGGAGAAACTGAAGGAACGGATGAGGAGACAGAGGATTCATTGCATTGGGCGGAGAAGCTGGGATTCACAGGGAGAAACTGCAGCAGAGTGTGAGAGGAAATCTAATCTATAGGACTCACTAACACAATCCAACTGATACATTCAACAGTTCATTTCTGTGGTTATTGGTGTCAGGGAACCTGTTGAGTATAAAATGTCTTTCATAAATTTAATTTACACATTCAATTAAACTTAAATTGAAAAGTATTAATAAAATCAACCACGTTATTATTGAATTCAGCAGAGCTTTAAAAATACAATGTCCGAATAATTCATTATGATCAAGAAATTTCTGATTCTATTCTTGAACTAAATTTTAATTATGTTTAGTGTTAAGTTGGAAAACAAGGAACATTCACAAAAACAGACTGAGGACCTGACAGGGATATAAACATCAGGAGCGAGTCCCACAATAAAAACTCACCCAATCTGACCACATCATAATAACACTTTCAAATCACATTTTCTATATTTAATTGCACTGGAAGTTTCAGCAGTTCATTCTGATGAATTATTCACACCACAGCCTCTCGCTTTCCCTCTCAGTCGCCCTCTCTATCACTCACTCTACTCTCTTTCTCAAGTCCATTTTCAGATCCAGTTAAATCCTATCATCCTGTTCCTGCATTCTGTTCACCAGCCCCGTGTTCCACCGATCCTATTCTCAGTGTCAGTTTGTTAAATAGTGACGCCTCTGTGGAATAGCTTAATGTTTCTACAGATCATCCAATTCTCCACCTGTTCACCTACACTGTTCACTTCATCTACAAACCATGGAATAAACAGAATCAAATGCCTCTTCCAGACAGATCTCACAATAATTGAGATTCCTTCTCCTGTAATTATAAAGTAAAGTGATAGATGGCGGGATTGTTCAATTAACAAAACGCCAAGATCACACTTATAATCTACAGATACATAGAAGAGCTCCTGATTCCAAAAGGGGCAGTGCAAACTGAAACATCATAACATCAAAACATTTCTTTCTACAATTATGTCCAGTGACAGTCAATTAATTCATCCACAGTGAAGCAGAGAAGGAGATGTGATAGAATCAGCAGAAACCTCAGTTCAGTAACCAGAGATCTGAAGCGGCGTCAGATGCACAGATAATGAAATAATATTTCATAACAGTGATAACCAATTGAAATCCCTGTTAAACTGAAGCTTGTTATTTGGGAGGGAAGACACTGCGCTCCCTCCTTGTAACACTGAGACCGTGAGCTGACTCATTATCAATCACTGAAAACACATTGATGAAAACATATTCCAGGACCGGTGAGTTCCACAACATGAAACGATTCACAGCTCCTGATGGTCTGACATCAGCTCTTAGCCCAGACACCTGACTTCAATACATTCAGTACCGTGATTATTCCAATAACAATGCCGGGCTTGGATATAGAAAGGCCACTACAGATGTCATGTAACTCCTTCAAGACCGAACTTTTAGAAGTTAAGGACATACCATTGTTCAACAATACATTCAGTATAGAGAATGATCCAGTAACAATGCGAGGTTTGGATAAACAAAAATCATTCCGGATATAATGCAGCTCCTACAAGATCGAAAGAGACTTAACGCATTCCATCATTCAACCAATAGAACAGAAGAGGCGATTGTGTAAAACATGCAGGGAGAAAATATAATTTGCCATGTACAGCAACAGAGTTAACACCGATAACGGCTTACCTGGAACTCCAAATGCTGCAAGAACAGGATAATAAATTCGTTCTATCTGATAGATTACTGGATATTCCATTTCTGTGAGAAGCGCTGACTTCTGTTGGCCTGGAAGCCACAGCTCCAGCAGGCACTCTGAGCTGATTCATTCCAACAAGCCCTGATTTATACAGTGGATAAGTCTCTAATGACACGTTTATAATCCTGACCATTGCTCTCAGTTACAGTCAGTTTAACAAACACATTATATCTGCAGCTTTGACTCCGATGTAAATAATGTGGTGAATAAAACACAAACATCTCAAAGCCCAGGACATTATCTTAATCAGACCTCTCTCAGGAATAAAGTTTAAATCTGTTCTCATACAGGACTGATCCAATAATAATGAGCGGCTCCATTTACAATTTTTATATAATTTTATTGACCATGTTCAATCCTGGTGATTCATTTATAAATGTTACCGATTCTCCGCAGTGTCGACTGAATCCAGGGATACGAGCAGACCCGTTTCACTCTATTCCTGCAGTTTCCAGTTAAAATATGAATTGTGAGTCTCTGACACGGGGACAGTTAAAGGGCAGATTGAGGATTGCAGCCTAGAAAAGACTGTGGATGATATTAGGGGACGGATACTGAACGTATCCCATTGACATTCCTCTCTCCGCTATTTTACTGCAGATGTTTACCCGTTTATTCTATATTGGTTAACGGCTCCAGTAGAATTGTTCCCGTGTAAAACCGAGCTGAGCTCATGACCCGAAGTGACCTCAATCACAAAGCCCCGTGATTCCCTCACCCTCCTCAATTCTTTCCTCAGCCCATTGCCATTGAAACCCTCATCAATGCCTCTGTCCCCTCCAGACTCCATTCCTCCAATGCACTCCTGACCGGCCACCCAACCTCCACCTTCCATAAACATGAGCTCGTCCAAAACTCTGTTGTCCGTGTCCAACCAGCACCAGGTCCTGCACAGCCTTACTGACCCTCACTGGCTCCCAGTTCCATATCCCTTAAATTTATAATTCTCATCCTTTGGTTTAAATCCCTCCATGGCCCACCCCTTCCCATCTCCACACCGACAGCAAACCCAGAAATGACCTCATTCATCGGACACTGGCCTCTTTTGTTCGGACTACACTCACTTGGTTCCACTCAGCTTTCTGATCAGAACCAGGAGAAGCTTCTCTTCCCACCCGATTACCGTTATCTCTGATGTTTCTAAAGGTTCGATCCTTGGCTCCCTCCTCTTCCTCATCTACATGCTGCACTTTGGTGAAATAGTCCACAGACACGGACCAGATTTCAGATGGACGCTGACAAAACCACCGCCTCTCTTGACCCTTCCAATGTCTTTGTGACGTCAGACCCACATCCTGTTTGAGTTGAGCCTCAATACCCTCCAGTTAAAAATTGTCCAGTCCTGATCTGTGGCTCCACATCCTAGCTACGAATTCCACAACAATCCCTGTTTTATTGATTGTTGAGTCGTTCACCAATCACCCAAGCCCTTTCTGAACTGCATTGAATTCCAGTCTCATCATCCTGTAGTTTATTTGTATCCTTTCTTAAAACTTAAAATCCATCAGAACCCCACCCCTCCCTATCTCTGTCACCTCATCCAGTCCGACAGCCCCTCCCAACCATTCTGCTCCTCCACCTGTAGTCGCTTGTGCATCCGCAGTCCATTTGCCTTACTTTTGACAGCTGTGCCTTCATCCATGTCCACCCTAAGCTCCTCCATCTCCCGCTCCTCCTTTCAAGTGTCAGCAGTGGCTCAGTGGTAGCAGTCTGACATCTGAGACAGAAGATTGTGGGTTCAAGTCCCACTCCAGAGACTTGAACACATAATCCAGGCTGACACTGCAGTGCAGTACTGAGGGAGTGCAGTACTGTCGGAGGGAGCACCGAACTGTCAGAGGGTCATAAGTACATAAGACATAGGAGCAGGAGTGGGCCATACGGCCCATCGAGCCTGCTCTGCCATTTAATAAGTTCATGGCTGATCTTCGACCTCAACTCCACCTTTCCACCCAATCCTCGATTCCATTGGAATCCAAAAATCTATTGATTTCAGTCTTGAATGTGTTAAATGACTGAGCATCCACAGTCCTCAGAGGTAGAAGAAATTCCTCCACATCTCAGTCCTAAATGGCAGACCCCTTATCCTCAGACTATGTTCTCGACTCTCGAACCAGGGGTAACGGCCTCTCCGCATTTACCCTGTCAAGCCGTCTAAGAATTTTCTACCTTTCAATGAGATGACCTCTCATTTTTCGAAATTACCAGAGAATATGGAACCATTCTTCTCAATCTCTCCTCAGATGACAACCCTCTCACCCCAGGAATCAATCTAGTGAACCTTTGTTGCACCGCCACTAAGGCAAGTATATCCTTCCTTAGATAAGGAGACCAATACTATACACAGTAGTCCAGAAATGGTCTCACCAAAGCTCTGCACAAAGGTAGCCAGACTTCCTTGCTCTTGTACTCCAAACATTTTTCAATAAATTCCATCATACCATTTGCCTTCCCAATTGCTTGTTGTACGTACAAGTCAATTAACTTCCTGTGTTTCGTGGACAAGGACATCAAAATCTCTCTGAACACCAACATTTTATCGTTTCTCATCATTTCAAAAACATACGTTTTTTTCTATTCTTCCGACCAAATTGAATAACCTCACATTTCTCCACATTATACTCCATGTGCAACCTCTTGCCCACTCACTGAACCTGTTTATATCGCTTTGCGGACTCTTTATGTCCTCCTATCAGCTTACTTTCCAACCTAGCCTTGTAGCGTCAGCATAATTGGATGCATTGGTAAGTACTGAGGAAGCGCAGCACTGTCGGAGGGTCACTACTGAGGGAGTGCAGTGCTGTCGGAGGGTCAATACTGAGGGAGCACAGTGCTGTCGGAGGGTCACTACTGAGTGAGTGCAATGCTGTCGGAGGGTCACTATTGAGGGAGGCAGTGCTGTCGGAAGGTCAGTACTGAGGGAGCGCAGTGCTGTCTGAGGGTCAGTATTGAATGAGCACAGTACTGTTGGAGTGGCAGTACTCAAGGAGCGCAGTGCTGTAGATGGGTGAGTACTGAGGCAGCACAGCAATGTCGGATGTACCGAGTTTTGTAGGACACCTGAAAGCGAGGGCCCATCTGCCCTCTCAGGTAGGTGTAAAAGATCACCCGGCAATATTCAAAATAGTGCAGGGGAGTTCTCCCCGGTGTCCTGGCCAATAATTATCCTTCAACCAACATTACTGAAACTGATTTTCTGGTCATTTATCTCAGTGAATTGTGTGGGATCTTGCTGTGTACAAATTGGCTGTCACGTTTCCTACATTACGAGAGTGACTACACTTCACAATGTACTTCATTGACTGTTTTGTGACGTCCTGAGGCCTTGAAAGGCGCTATATAAAGGCAAGTTCTTTCCTTCTTTCAGACCTCCCGTGAAACCCATCTCTTGCTCCAAGCTTTTGTCATCCCTCCTAATATCTCCTTCTTTCGGGGCTTCTTTCGGGCACTATCGGGTCCTACTCTCCTCTGTCAAAGCTCAGTATTCCAGGATCACCCTGGAATGCTTCTCTTCTCCACCACAAACCATCTTCTCCAACCCCTCTCCCCCGCCCGCTCCATCCTCACCTTCAACGTAAAGTGTGAGGAGCTCATGGAATCCTTGTCACTGAGATTGAGACCATCCGTTCAGCTGCCTCCCTTCCCTCAGCCCACCAAGCCAAATTTCCGCTCCGGCTCCCCCTGCCCTAGACCTGAACTCACATCTTTCTCTTGTTTCTCTCCTGTCTTCCCTCATACCCTCTCCGTGCTCATCTTGACCATGAGACCCACTTCCTGCTCCCTCGACTCTATTCCCACTAAACTGCTGACCACCCAACTTCCCTTCCCGGGCCCCATGTTTGCTGATATTGTAAACGGTCCCCTCTCCTTAGTAACTGTCCCCCTCCACTTCAAATCCGCCGTCATCAAGACTCTCCTCAAAAAAATACCTTGACGCTTCTTTCCTTGCAAACTACCGCCCCATCTCCAAACTCCCTTTCCTCTCCAAACTCCTAGAACATATTGTCACCTCTCAAATCCGTGCCCATCTTTCCCGCAACTCCATGTGTGAATCCCTCCCATCAGGTTTCCGTCCCTGCTACGTTACTGAAACGGCCCTTATTAAAGTCACAAATGACATCCTATGTGACGGTGACGATGGTAAAATATCCCTCCTGATCCTTCTCGACCTGTCTGCAGCCTTTGACATGGTTGACCACACCATCCTCCTCCAACGCCTCTCCTCCATCGTCCAGCTGGGTGTGACTGCGCTCCCCTGGTTCCATTCTTATCTATTCAGTCGTAGCCAAAAAATCACCTGTAATGGCTTCTCTTCCCTCTCCTCCACCGTTACCTCTGAAGTTCCCCAAGGATCTATCCTTGCTCCCCTCCTATTTCTCATCTACACGCTGCCCCTCGGCGACATCATCCGAAAACACAACGTCAGATTCCATATGTACAATGACGACACCCAGCTCTACCTCACAACCACCTCCCTCGACCCGTCCACTGTCTCTCATTTGTCACACTGCTTCTCCGACATCCAGTACTGGATGAGCAAAAGTTTCCTCCAACTAAAAATTGGGAAGACTGTAGCCATTGTCTTTGGTCCCCGCTGCAAACTCCATTCCATAGCCACTGACTCCATCCCTCTTCCTGGCCACTGTCTGAAGATGAACCAGACTGTTCACAACCTTGGAGATCTGAGATGAGTTTCTGACCACATATCTGCTCCTTCACCTGTTTCCACCTCCATAACATCGCCCGTCTCCGCACCTGCCTCAGCTCATCAGCTGCTTGAAGCCTCATCCATGCCCTTGTCACCTCTAGATTTGACTATTCCAATGCTCTCCTGGCCGGTCTCCCATCTTACACCCTCCATATGCATTACCTCTTACAAAACCCTGCTGCCCATATCGTAACTTGCATCAAGTCCCTTTCACCCATCACCCCTGTGCTCGCTAATCTACATTGGCTCCCGGTCGGGGAACGCCTCAATTTTAAAATTCTCATCCTTGTTTTCAAATCCCTCCATGGCCTCTCCCCTCCCTATCTCTGCAAATACCTCCACCCCTACCACCTTCCGAGATCTCTGTGCTCCTCCAATTCTGGCCTCTTGTGCATCACTGTTTTTAATCACTCCACCATTGCCTGACGTGCCCTTAGCTGCCTCGGCCCCAAGCTCTGGAATTCCCTCCCTAAACTTCTCCGCCTCTCCACCTCTCTCTCCTCCTTTAAGACGGTCCTTAGAATCTACCTCTTTGAACAAGCTTTTGGTCACCTGTCCTAATATCTCCTTGTGTAGTTCGGTGTTAAATATTGTTTGACAATCGCTCCTATGAAGCACCTGAGGACATTTTACTACGTTAACGGCGCTATATAAATGCAAGTTGTTGTTGTTATTGATCATGGTTGATCTGTATCTTAACTCTATCTACCTGCTTTGGTTCCAGACCCTTTAATACTCTTGCCTAACAAAAATCTATCAGTCTCAGTGTTGAAATTATCAATTGACCCCCAGCCTCAACAGCATTTTAGGGCGGAGAGAGTTCCAGATTCCCACTACTCTTTTTGTGAAGACGTGCTTCCTGACGTCACCCCTGACCGCCTTGCCTCTATTTTTAAGGTCATGCCCCTTGTTCTGGACTCTCCATCTACCCTAATTAAATCGTTTAATCATCTTAAACACCCCAATTAGATCAACCTTTAATCTTCTATGCTCAAGGGAATAAAATACTGGTTTATGCAATCTGTCCTTATAATTGAAACCTTTTAGTCCCGGTATCATTCTGTTGAATCTGTGCTGCACCCCCTGCAAGACCAGTCTATCTTTCCGGAGGTGTGGTGCCCAGAACTGAACACAATACTCCAGATGCTGTTTAGCCAGAGCTCTGTACAGCTGTAATATAACTTCTACCCCTCTGCATTCCAGTCCTCTCGAGATAAAGGCCAACATTCCCTTAGCCTTTTAATTTTTTTTTGTACCTGTCCATTAGCTTTTAGTGATTTCTGTACTCGGACCCCGAAATCTCCCTGCTCATCCACAGTTCCGTGCTTATTACCATTTAGAACATTCTCTGACTGTCTTTCTTAGGTCCCACGTGAACTCTATCTGCAACAGTTTTGCCCACTCACTTAATCTATCAATGTCCCTTTGCAACTTTCTGCTCCCATCTGCACTATTTACTGTTACACCTCACTTAATTTCATCAGCAAACTTAGATATACAGCTGTTCCTTCACCCAAGTCGTTGATAAATATAGTGAAAAGCCATGGTCCCAGAATAGATCACCAAGTCACATCCTGCCAATTTGAGAATATATCCATTATTCCTATTCTCTGTCTCCTAATTAATAATCAATTCCCCATTCAAGCCATTAGGTTGTCTCACGTTCTATGTGCTCTCACTTTCTTTAACAGTCCCTTATATGGAACCTTGTCGAATGTTATCAGCATGATCTGTAAAAACTCCCACCAAACTCCCGCCTCCTGGGGGAGTGAGGCCTCCACATTGAGCAGCCTCCCACCTCGCTTTGACTCTGAAAAAAACTCCAAGCCAGGCCAGCCCGGCAATTGACTTGTGGGCTCCTTCAAATATGTGGCCCCATGAACGGCCACTGCAAGATCATGCGGGGAGGTATAACCATTTCTCTGAGGCTGAATTTGATAAATCTACAGCATTGACTATTTTACATGATGTGAGCTCTAAGGTTGGTTCAGTGAGAGCGCATTTCATTCAACGAGAATGCTGAGAGTGACGTCATTGCAAGCGGTCACTAACGGAGCCGTAGCTTTTAAACACGCGCTGAGAGTGAAGTCATCAGGTGGCACGGCGCATGTGACGTCACGGGTTGAACACAAACCGGAAATATCCGCATTGTCAATAATCACTCCCATCAAACTAAAGAACAAAAGAACGTTAGATATAGGAGCAGGGGTGGGCCATACAGCCCCACGATCCTGCTCCGTCATTCAACCAGATCATGGCTGATGTTCGACCTCAACTCCGCTTTCCCGCCCAACCCCCACATCCCTCAATTCCCGAGAGTCCAAAAATCTATCGATCGCAGTCTTTGATATATTCAATGACTTAGCATCCACAGCCCTCTGGGGTAGAGAATTCCATATATTCTCAACGCTCTGCTTGAAAAAAATCCTCCTCCTCTCAGTCTTAAATGGCCAAACCCTTATCTTAAGACTAAGCCGCCTAGTTCTAGACTCTCCAGCCATGGAAAACATCTTCTCAGCATCTATCATTTCAAGCCTTCTCAGAAACTTATATGTTTCAATGAGATCACCTCTCCTTCTTCTAAACTCCAGAAAGTATAGGCCCGTTCTACTCAATCTCTCCTCATCGGACAACCCTCTCATCCCTGGAATTAATCGAGTGAACCTTCGTTGCACCGCCTCTAAGGCAAATATATCCTTCCTTAGATAAGGAGATCAAAACTTCTCACAGTAATCCAGTGTGGCCACACCAACGCCCTGTGCAATTACAGCAACAGTTACTTACTCTTGTACACAAAAGCCTTGCAATAAAGGCCAACATATCATTTGCCTTCCTAATTGCCTGCTGTAACTGCATGTTAACTTTCTGTGTTTCATGCACAAGGACATCCAAATCCCTTTGAACACCAATAGCTTCTAACCATTTGAAAAATATTCCGTTTTTCTATTTTTTCTCCCAAAGTGAATATCCTCACATTTCCCCACATAAAACTCATTCTGCCACCTTCTTGCCCACCCACTGAAGCTGTCTATATCTCTTAGCAGACTCTTTGTGTCCTCCTTGCAGTTTACTTTCCCACCGAGCTTTGTATCATCAGCAAACTTGGATACATTACACTCGGTCCCTTCATTTAAGTCATTAATATATATTGTAAATAGCTGAGGCTCAAGCACTGATCCTTGCATCACCCCAATACTTACATCATTCCAACCTGAAAATGACCCGTTTATCTCAACTGTCTGCTTTCTGCTCTTCAACAAATCCCGTTCCCTCCGCTTCTCCGCTGCTCCCTGCTCCTCCCTTCCCCTGCTGCTCCCCTCCCCTCTTCCTCCTGTTTCTCCCTTTCCCCCGGTCTCTTCTCTCCTCCCCATGGTTCTTCCCCCTTCCCCCTGCTTCTCACCCCTTCCCCCGGCTTCTCCCGTTCACCGGCTTCTCCCCTTCACCTGCTCCTGCCCTTCTCCTCTTCTCCCCGTTTCTCCCCTTCTCCCCGTTTCTACCGTTCTCTCTGATTCTCGCTTTCCCCCTAGCTCTGCTCTCCTCTCACTGCTTCTCTCCCCTTACCCCTGTTTCCGTCCTTTCCCCTGCTTCACCCCTTCCCCCTGCTTTTTCCACTTCCCTCTGTTCCCCTTCCCCCTGCTACACTCCTTCCCCACTTCTTCCCCCCTTCCCCCTTTCGCTCCTCCCTTCTCTCCTCTCCCTCTATGCTTCCGCGCTCACCTGTTCCGCCTCTTTCGTCTCCCCTGTAGAGTGTGTGCGAGTGTGTCCGGTTAATCTACGAGATAATGTAAAGCATAACAAGCTGTTTTCATCTCGTTCATAACAGTAGAACCAGAGGACAGGGCCTGCGCTTGAAGGGGGTAAATTCAAAACTAAATTGTGGAAATATTATTTCAGTGAGTGAGTGGTCGATCTCTGCAAATCTGTGGAACAGGCTTTTTTCCCAATCTGTATCAATAAAACTGGAGGATAGACGAATTTAATTGAACACAGCATCTGTTTAATTGCAAGAAGAGGGAAGTAGAATTTAGGGCAACACAATAACTGTTCAATAGGAAATTGAATAAATTGGAATAAAGGGGGAACACAGTAAGTGTTTAATCAGAAACACAACGAAGTGGAATATAGAGGGAACACAGTAACTGTTTAATTAGAAATAGAATAAAGTGGAATAAAGGGGGAACACAGTAACTGTTCAATTTGAAATAGAATAAAGTGGAATATAGAGGGAACACAGTAACTGTTTAATTAGAAATAGAATAAAGTGGAATATAGAGGGAACACAGTAACTGTTTAATTAGAAATAGAATAAAGTGGAATATAGAGGGAACACAGTAACTGTTTAATCAGAAACACAATAAAGTGGAATATAGAGGGGACACAGTAACTGTTTAATTAGAAATAGAATAAAGTGCAATATAGCGGGAACACAGTAACTGTTCAATTAGAAATAGAATGAAATGCAATGTACGGGAAATAGTAACTGTTCAATTGGAAAAAGAATAAAGTGGAAGATAGAGGGAAAGCAGTAACTGTTGGATTAAAAATAGAATAAAGTGGAATATTGAGGGAACACAGTAACTGTTCAATTAGAAATAGAATAAAGTGGAATATTGAGGGAACACAGTAACTGTTCAATTCGAAATAGAATAAAGTGGAATATAGAGGGAACACAGTAACTGTTCAATTAGAAATAGAATAAAGTGGAATATGGAGGGAACACAGTAACTGTTCAATTAGAAATAGAATAAAGTGGAATATGGAGGGAACACAGTAACTGTTCAATTAGAAATAGAATAAAGTGGAATATAGAGGGAACACAGTAACTGTTCAATTAGAAATAGAATAAAGTGGAATATGGAGGGAACACAGTAACTGTTCAATTAGAAATAGAATAAAGTGGAATATAGAGGGAACACAGTAACTGTTCAATTAGAAATAGAATAAAGTGGAATATGGAGGGAACACAGTAACTGTTCAATTAGAAATAGAATAAAGTGGAATATAGAGGGAACACAGTAACTGTTCAATTAGAAATAGAATAAAGTGGAATATGGAGGGAACACAGTAACTGTTCAATTAGAAATAGAATAAAGTGGAATATTGAGGGAACACAGTAACTGTTCAATTCGAAATAGAATAAAGTGGAATATAGAGGGAACACAGTAACTGTTCAATTAGAAATAGAATACAGTGGAATATGGAGGGAACACAGTAACTGTTCAATTAGCAATAGAATAAATTGGATTGTAGGGAGAACACAGTAACTGTTTAATTAGAAATAGAATACAGTGGAATATAGGGGGAACACAGTAACTGTTTAATTAGAAATAGAATACAGTGGAATATAGGGGGAACACAGTAACTGTTGCATTAGAAATAGAATACAGTGGAATATGGAGGGAACACAGTAACTGTTCATTTAGAAATAGAATAAAGTGGAATATGGAGGGAACACAGTAACTGTTCATTTAGAAATAGAATAAAGTGATTGGCAAAAGAACCAAAGGTGATTTGAGAAAAAGCTTTTCACACAGCGAGTGGTTAGAATCTGGAATGCACCGCCAGAGGGGTTGGTGGAGGCTGATTCAATCACGGCCTTCAAAAGAGAACTGGATATTACTTGAAAGGAAGAAAATTGCAGGACTACGGGGATAGGGTGGGGGTGTGGGACTGGCTGGATTGCTCTTGCATAGACCCGGCACGGACTCGATGGGCCGAATCGCCTCCTTCCGTGCTGTAGCCTTTCTATGATTCTATGATTACATAATTATACGAGTGTTGAAATAAAACTCTATATAAGGAGAATATAATTGACGTATCCTTTATTAATTGCGATAGTTTTCCTTATAACGAGCTCTTTTTCCGTTGGGTGAACAAGTATAACTCCCATAGTTCGTTATCTTGTCAGTAGTTTCACTCTTGATCCATAGAATTGCAATTCTACCAAATGAAACATTTAATTTTAAGTCTGTCTTTGTATCTGTAACATACATACCGATCAGAAATTATGACGTATGCCGAGATGTTTGTAGAACTAACTCCTTTCTCACGTTGGTTTGAAATGATTGAATTTCTCTAAAATTTATGATTCAGTAAACAATGGCATGTCTGCAATTAAACCTCTTATTACTTCATCCTGAAACTGACCTTAGCTGCAGGGTTATCCCTGGCCCAACAGTCCAGTGGTACTTTAAATTGACTGATGCTTTCCTGCTTAACAGCAGAAACTAATACAGTCTAACATTAGCAGATTTGAGGACAGTCTGATGAACGCTTTCCTTACAGTGCCCTCTCTGTTGGTGTTAGTGTGTTTAAGATCAACACTGAACAATATCCCATCAGCATCGTACATTTACTTCCATCTATTCTATTGTGCAGATATCGACCCATTGGTTTTTCATATGTTCTCACTCTCCAGACCCACACTAACCATTTCCTGTAGTGGTGTTGTCAGCATGACTGACCATGTCTTGGACCCGTTCTTCAGGGTATCTTCATCATGCATATTGCATGCTGGTTGCTTCACACGCAACACGTCACTTCTGAACACACCGCGATATCCCAAGATCAGGCAGCACCAGACATCCGATACAAGCCATTCCTGCCCTTTCTGGTTATCTATCAATAGATCGGGGGGGGGGGGGGGGGGTCTGGAGGTTTGTGACTAGAATCTCCCCCTGCACGGTACCGATCTATCAGGTAGTGACCAAACTATCAAATACATTCTTCCCATCGTTCAGGACAAGTGAGGACACCACGATCTCCAAGAGAAAGCTATCATTAAAGGACCTTACCCAAAATGTCCTGACTTTCACTAGATTGTGTATTGATACCAGATTGATGTCTTTTGGCTAGTTGTGTCGAGGTGATTTAAGTTAAGAAGGGACAGGACATGGTGGATAGAAGCAGACTGCTTCCATTCGTTGGGGGATCAAGAATTAACAGTTGTAAATACAAGAATAAATGTGAGAGATTTAGAACTGAGTGCAAGAGAAACCTTTTCATGTGGAGAGCTGTGAGGCTTTGGAATTCAGGGAGGCATAAATTATGTCAATATTCAAGATTAAATTGTATAGACGGATGAATAAAATAGGTTGAAGGGATGTTGAGACCGAGAGGGTAAAGTGATTGGAACTATTTGCTCGGGTGGAGGGTAAACTCCCACAGGGATTGGTTGAGTCGAATGGTCTGTTCTCCTGTTTTAACATTCCAACATTTTAATGATCAGTTGAGATTTTAATAAAAATCTGTAAACAAAGATGCCTAATGTCACATTGAGGAGTCACGTTCCGACTGCCTCCATCATGACATCACTTATCAGGGGACTGGAGCCCCGTTCCATTGGGCCAGGAGTTAATGGGGAGCGGTGTCTGATGGGGAGACCAGCGCCTGCAACATTCACACCGAGATTACAGAGGAATTACAAATAACCACGATTGTAACAGCCTTTATTGTTTCTACACTAAAGCTTGAACTATTAACAAAACTGGGCATCATTCCAGTCCCTGCCGTGTAAGGCAGTTAACGCTGACGCCCACATGTTCTACTCCATTGCTGAAACTCAATCAGGACTGTTCTCTTTGAATCTTGAGCAAGAAGTGGGCTGTTTTACCTGGAAACGATTCTGTTCACCCGGGGAAAGCTGCCGACATCAAACAAACGGCACAAAATGGAAGAAAAGTTTTCTGATCCCGATTCATTTTCAGAAGAATAATCCTGACGGCCATTCTAAAATTCAGCACGGTCTGTAATTGAGCTGCAGTTAGGACAGGAAGCTTTGGTTTGATTTTTCATTTATTTAACCAATGTCAGAAGAAATGTCCAAGGAGATTTCACCAACTTCTTCAGCTCTTCCCTGAATTTAGTTTGGGTAGCTGCATAAATACACGTGTTTGTACAGGAACTGAAATACATGAGCAGATAGCCGGCTTCAGTGGCGATATACGCAGGGCTTGCATGATCGATTAGGTATTGTTCTGTGTTTGTCAGTCTGGTAGTTAAAAAGCTCACGGCGGATGTCAGCCACAACAGCATAAAACAGCCCGACACAGTGAACAGTAGAATGATGGATTTCTTTCGGTTCTCCATCTCTGGATCACTCTGGTTCTCACTGCTGTGACCCCGGAGTCCCCTGCGGGCTCTACTGGCCACCAAAATACGCCTGACTGTCAAACAATTAAACAGCAACATCAAAGCAAAAGGAATCCATGGAACTAAAACACTTTCAAAGGAGTTGTATGCAACACCTTCAGGCGATGTGAAAAAGTCCACTCTGGGGAGGCAACCCCAGTGAATATTGTTAATAATTCGTTCAGGTTCATATGCAAACCAATAGGGGACGTTATCTAAACACAAAAGGACAGCGACAGTTGTTAAAACTGCCGCCGCAGTTCTCAATGTGCAATACTTTGTTTTAAATTTCTTACAACAAATAGCTACAAATCGGTCAAATGTGAACGAGACTGTAAACCACACCGATATATCCAGGGCGATACATTGCATGTACACAATGAACGTACACACAGCAGTATAGGACAGGACTGAAAGTGGAAAGAGTTTACTGAAAATGTGATACACTATTACATTGAAGATCATGACCAGGAGATCTGCTGTTGCCATGGCCACCATGTAGACTGAGATACATTTGGAGAGGCCGCAATTTCCTCTGGAAAGAATCACGATTGTCACTAGATTCGCTGTAAGAAAGTGGGAGAAGAGGTAAGTATTTCGGTCGAGAGGGCGATTATTAATAGTATGCATATGCGAGAATACTATGAGAATGCCTTTCTTCAGATAAGGTCTCTTTGAGCCTGATAAATACCGACATGGGTAGCCTTGAACCCTCTATATTTGGTTAGGTGATTGTGATTTGTTCCCCTTCACCCACTCGGCTGCTCAGTAACAGAGCAGGAACTGGTGGAACCGCGAAGGTTCTTTGCAGCCGAGGTGAGGGGAGCTGCAATTATTTCTCCAAATATCGCTCAAAGTCCCCTGTTGGGTGGATGCGGATACAGTCAGAGGAATTATCAACTTAAATCAGACAGAGAACAATGGTATAAATGAAATGTTGACCATTGACACTCAGAAACACATCCTTTAGTGATCTATGTACAGTTGGAGGGGTCGGGGGTTCAGCCTCGCCCTCTCTCAGTACAGCGAGGATAGTTGAGCGTACAGTGCCCATCATCTACCGACCAGAACAGCACCTCACCGGCCGGGAGAACAGGGAGGATTCTCGCTGATATTCACCAACTTCTCCAGGTGGATAAGAGACTCTGCAATGAGGACATTCTGGGAATCTGTTGCATGATCATTAACAGTAAGATAGACAACAGCTATTAAACAACAGAATACATTGACTTACCGGGAACAGCAAAGGATGCGAGAATAGGGTAATAAATATCCTTTATCTGGAGTATTGTTGGCCGTTCCATTTTTTGAAGACTGAGTGAATTCTGTCCGGATTTAAGGCTCCGATCGGAGTGTATATGCGATCGGTAAATGCTTCCCCTTTATAGGGCAATCGGTGCTCCGGTGCGAAAATCAGATTACACAATAATTGGCGTTTGTTACAGTCACTTAACAAACAAAGAGAGATTTGCCGCCTCAGTGCGCCTGGGCCGCCAATGGGAAATTGTGCAGCCCAGTCCAAGAAACTCCATCCATTCAAGTTAATGCACGGATGGTAATCCCAGAGGGAATGAGATCTGCGCACGCTCTGTGATCACTGATGGGAACGTCCATTCCGGAGACTGCTTTAGGTTCTTGGGGCCTTACATTAATTCATCGAAATCTAAACTCATGCATTACATCAATAAAATTGGATTGTACTGTGATTATGACAGGCGGTGAATTTACTCTCATATTATTCGGTTAACAGTGCTCTACCACTGGTGGGAGAGACCGTACTCTCACATTACTGGTGGAAAATCAACTCTAAGATTACTGGTGGTGCCCCGACTCCACATAACTGGTGGTGACTCTAATCTATCATCAATGGTGGTGACTCTACTCTAACATCACTGGTGGTGACTCTTCTCTAACATCACTGGTGGTGATTCTAATCTATCATTACTGGTGGTGACTCTAATCTATCATTACTGGTGGTGACTCTAATCTATCATTACTAGTGGTGACTCCAATCTATCATTACTGGTGGTGACTCCAATCCATCATTACTGGTGGTGACTCTAATCTATCATTACTGGTGGTGACTCCAATCCATCATTACTGGTGGTGACTCCAATCTATCATTAGTGGTGGTGACTCCAATCTAACATTACTGGTGGTGACATAGGCTAAAATTACTGATGCTCATTTTAATCTAACATGACTGGTGGTGACATTACTCTAACTTTACTGGTGGTGACTCTACTCTAACATTATGGTGGTGACTCTATTCTAACATTACTTGTGGTGAATCCACTCTAACATTATTGGTGGTGACTGCACTCTAACATTACTGGTGGTGACCCTACTCTAACATTACTGGTGGTGACCCTACTCTAACATTACTGGTGGTGACCCTACTCTAACATTACTGGTGGTGACCCTACTCTAACATTACTGATGGTGACCCTACTCTAACATTACTGGTGGTGACCCTACTCTAACATTACTGGTGGTGACTCTACTCTAACATTACTGGTGTTGACCCTACTCTAACATTACTGATGGTGACTCTACTCTAACATTACTGGTGTTGACCCTACTCTAACATTACTGATGGTGACTCTACTCTAACATTACTGGTGGTGACTCCACTCTAACATTACTGGTGGTGACTCGACTCTAACATTACTGATGATGACACTACTCCAACATTACTGGTGGTGAATCGACTCTAACATTACTGATGGTGACTCTACTCTAACCTTACTGGTGGTAACTTCACTCTAACATTACTGGTGGTAACTCTACTCTAACATTACTGATGGTGACCCTACTCGATCATTACTGATGGTGACCCTACTCTAACATTACTGGTGGTGGCCCTACTCTAACATTATGATGGTGACCCAACTCTAACATTACTGGTGGTGACCCGACTCTAACATTACTGGTGGTGACCGTACTCTAACATTATGATGGTGACCCTACTCTAACATTACTGGTGGTGAATCTACTCTAACATTACTGGTGGTGACCCTACTCCAACATTACTGGTGGTGACTCCACTCTAACATTACTGGTGGTGACCCTACTCTAACATTTTTGGTGGTGACCCTACTCCAACACTACTGGTGGTGACTCTACTCTAACATTACTGGCGGTGACTCTACACTCACATTACTGGTGGTGACCCAACTCCAACATTACTGGTGTTGACTCTATTCCAACATTACTGGTGGTGACCCTACTCTAACATTACTGGTGGTGAATCTACTCTAACATTACTGGTGGTGACCCTACTCTAACATTAATGGTGGTGAATCTACTCTAACAGTACTGGTGGTGACCCTACTCTAACATTACTGGTGGTGACTCTATTCCAACATTACTGGTGGTGATCCTACTCTAACATTACTGGTGGTGACTCTACTCTAACATTACTGGTGTTGACCCGACTCTAACATTACTGATGGTGACTCTACTCTAACATTACTTGTGGTGACTCCACTCAAACATTACTGGTGGTGACTCTACTCTAACATTACTGATGATGACTCTACTCTAACATTACTGGTGGTGACTCTACTCTAACATTACTGGTGTTGACCCTACTCTAACATTACTGATGGTGACTCTACTCTAACATTACTGGTGGTGACTCCACTCTAACATTACTGGTGTTGACCCTACTCTAACATTACTGATGGTGACTCTACTCTAACATTACTGGTGGTGACTCCACTCTAACATTACTGGTGGTGAATCGACTCTAACATTACTGATGGTGACTCTACTCTAACCTTACTGGTGGTAACTTCACTCTAACATTACTGGTGGTAACTCTACTCTAACATTACTGATGGTGACCCTACTTTAACATTACTGGTGGTGACCCAACTCTAACATTACTGGTGTTGACCCGACTCGATCATTACTGATGGTGACCCGACTCTAACATTACTGGTGATGGCCCTACTCTAACATTATGATGGTGACCCGACTCTAACATTACTGGTGGTGACCCGACTCCAACATTTCTGGTGGTGACCGTACTCTAACATTATGATGGTGACCCTACTCTAACATTACTGGTGGTGAATCTACTCTAACATTACTGGTGGTGACCCTACTCCAACATTACTGGTGGTGACTCCACTCTAACATTACTGGTGGTGACCCTACTCTAACATGACTGGTGTTGACTCTATTCCAACATTACTGGTGGTGACCCTACTCTAACATTACTGGTGGTGACCCTACTCTAACATTACTGGTGGTGAATCTACTCTAACATTACTGGTGGTGACCCTACTCTAACATTACTGGTGGTGACCCTACTCTAACATTACTGATGGTGAATCTACTCGAACATTACTGGTCGTGACCCGACTCTAACATTTTTGGTGGTGACCCTACTCCAACACTACTGATGGTGACCCTACTCCAACACTACTGGTGGTGACCCTACTCTAACATTAATGGTGGTGAATCTACTCTAACATGACTGGTGGTGACTCTACTCTAACATTACTGGCGGTGACTCTACACTCACATTACTGGTGGTGACCCAACTCCAACATTACTGGTGTTGACTCTATTCCAACATTACTGGTGGTGACCCTACTCTAACATTACTGGTGGTGAATCTACTCTAACATTACTGGTGGTGACCCGACTCTAACATTAATGGTGGTGAATCTACTCTCACATTACTGGTGGTGACCCGACTCTAACATTACTGGTGGTTTCTCTATTCCAACATTACTGGTGGTGACCCTACTCTAACATTACTGGTGGTGAATCTACTCTAACATTACTGGTGGTGACCCTACTCTAACATTACTGGTGGTGACCCTACTCTAACATTAATGGTGGTGAATCTACTCTAACATTACTGGTGGTGACCCTACTCTAACATTACTGGTGGTTTCTCTATTCCAACATTACTGGTGGTGACCCTACTCTAACATTACTGGTGGTGAATCTACTCTAACATTACTGATGGTGACCCTACTCTAACATTACTGGTGGTGACTCTACTCTAACATTACTGGTGGTGACTCCACTCTGACATTACTGGTGGTGACTCTACTCTAACATTACTGGTGGTGACCCCACTCTGACATTACTGGCGGTGACTCTACTCTAACATTAATGGTGGTGACCCTACTCCAACATTACTGGTGGTGACTCTACTCTAACATTACTGGTGGTGACTCTATTCCAACATTACTGGTGGTGACCCTACTCCAACATTACTGGCGGTGACCCTACTCTAACATTACTGGTGGTGACTCTATTCCAACATTACTGGCGGTGACCCTACTCTAACATTACTGGTGGTGACCCTACTCTAACATTACTGGTGGTGACTCTATTCCAACATTACTGGCGGTGACCCTACTCTAACATTACTGGTGATGACTCCACTCTAACATTACTGGTGGTGAATCTACTCTAACATTACTGGTGGTGACCCTACTCTAGCATTACTGGTGGTGACCCTACTCTAACATTACTGGTGGTGACTCTACTCTAACATTAATGGTGGTGATCCTACTCCAACATTACTGGTGGTGACTCTACTCTAACATTACTGGTGGTGACTCTATTCCAACATTACTGGCGGTGACCCTACTCTAACATTACTGGCGGTGACTCTACTCTAACATTACTGGTGGTGACTCTACTCTAACATTACTGGTGGTGACTCTACTCTAACATTACTGGTGGTGACTCTATTCCAACATTACTGGCGGTGATCCTACTCCAACATTACTGGCGGTGACTCTACTCTAACATTACTGGTGGTGACTCTGTTCCAACATTACTGGCGGTGACCCGACTCTAACATTACTGGTGGTGACTCTACTCTAACATTACTGGTGGTGACCCTACTCTAGCATTACTGGTGGTGACCCTACTCTAACATTACTGGTGGTGACTCTACTCTAACATTAATGGTGGTGATCCTACTCCAACATTACTGGTGGTGACTCTACTCTAACATTACTGGTGGTGACTCTATTCCAACATTACTGGCGGTGAACCTACTCTAACATTACTGGCGGTGACTCTACTCTAACATTACTGGTGGTGACTCTACTCTAACATTACTGGTGGTGACTCTACTCTAACATTACTGGTGGTGACTCTATTCCAACATTACTGGCGGTGATCCTACTCCAACATTACTGGCGGTGACTCTACTCTAACATTACTGGTGGTGACTCTATTCCAACATTACTGGCGGTGACCCTACTCTAACATTACTGGTGGTGACCCTACTCTAACATTACTGGTGGTGACCCTATTCTAACATTACTGGTGGTGACTCTACTCTAACATTACTGGTGGTGACTCTATTCCAACATTACTGGCGGTGATCCTACTCCAACATTACTGGCGGTGACTCTACTCTAACATTACTGGTGGTGACTCTATTCCAACATTAATGGCGGTGACCCTACTCTAACATTACTGGTGGTGACCCTACTCTAACATTACTGATGGTGACCCTACTCTAACATTACTGGTGTTGACCCTACTCTAACATTACTGATGGTGACCCTGCTCTAACATTACTGGTGTTGACCCTACTCTAACATTACTGATGGTGACCCAACTCTAACATTACTGGTGGTGACCCTACTCTAACATTACTGATGGTGACCCTACTCTAACATTACTGGTGTTGACCCTACTCCAACATTACTGATGGTGACCCTACTCTAACATTACTGGTGGTGACGCAACTCTAACATTACTGATGGTGAACCTACTCTAACATTACTGGTCGTGACCCTACTCTAACATTACTGGTGGTGACCCTACCCCAACATTACTGGTGGTGACTCTACTATAACATTACTGGTGATGACCCTACTCTAACATTACTGGTGGTGACCCTACTCTAACATTACTGGTGGTGACCCTACTCTAACATTACTGGTGTTGACCCTACTCTAACATTACTGATGGTGACCCTACTCTAACATTACTGGTGGTGACCCTACTCTAACATTACTGGTGGTGACTCCACTCTAACATTACTGATGATGACTCTACTCTAACATCACTGGTGGTGACTCTTCTCGAACATCACTGGTGGTGACACCAATCTATCATTACTGGTGGTGACTCCAATCTATCATTACTGGTGGTGACTCTAATCTATCATTACTGGTGGTGACTCTAATCTATCATTACTAGTGGTGACTCCAATCTATCATTACTGGTGGTGACTCCAATCTATCATTACTGGTGGTGACTCTAATCTATCATTACTGGTGGTGACTCCAATCCATCATTATTGGTGGTGACTCGAATCTATCATTAGTGGTGGTAACTCCAATCGAACATTACTGTTGGTGACATAGGCTATAATTACTGATGCTCATTTTAATCTAACATGACTGGTGGTGACATTACTCTCACTTTATTGGTGGTGACTCTAATCTAACATTATGTTGGTGACTCTACTCTAACATTACTGATGGTGACTCTACTCTAACATTACTTGTGGTGAATCTACTCTAACATTATTGGTGGTGACCCTATTCTAACATTACTTGTGGTGAATCTACTCTAACATTATTGGTGGTGACTCCACTCTAACATTACTGGTGGTGACCCTACTCTAACATTACTGGTGGAGACCCTACTCTAACATTACTGGTGGTGACTCTACTGTAACATTACTGATGGTGACCCTACTCCAACATTACTGATGGTGACTCTACTCTAACATTACTGGTGGTGACCCCACTCTAACATTACTGATGATGACTCTACTCTAACATTACTGGTGGTGACTCGTCTCTAACATTACTGATGGTGACTCCACTCTAACCTTACTGGTGGTAACTCCACTCTAACATTACTGGTGGTAACTCTACTCTAACATTACTGATGGTGACCGTACTTTAACATTACTGGTGGTGACCCTACTCGAACATTACTGATGGTGACCCTACTCTAACATTACTGGTGGTGACTCTACTCGAACATTACTGGTGGTGACTCTACTCTAACATTACTGGTGGTGACTCTACTCTAACATTACTGGTGGTGACTCCACTCTAACATTACTGGTGGTGACTCTACTCTGACACTACTGGTGGTGACCCTACTCTAACATTACTGGTGTTGACCCTACTCTAACATTACTGATGGTGACCCTACTCTAACATTACTGGTGGTGACTCTACTCTAACATTACTGGTGGTGACCCCACTCTAACATTACTGATGATGACTCCACTCTAACATCACTGGTGGTGACTCGACTCTAACATTACTGATGGTGACTCTACTCTAACCTTACTGGTGGTAACTCCACTCTAACATTACTGGTGGTAACTCTACTCCAACATTCCTGATGGTGACCCTACTTTAACATTACTGGTGGTGACCCTACTCGAACATTACTGATGGTGACCCTACTCTAACATTACTGGTGGTGACTCTACTCTAACATTACTGGTGGTGACTCTACTCTAACATTACTGGTGGTGACCCTACTCGAACATTACTGATGGTGACCCTACTCGAACATTACTGGTGGTGACTCTACTCTAACATTAATGGTGGTGACCCTACTCTAAAATTACTGGTGGTGACTCTACTCTAACATTACTGGTGGTGACCCTACTCTAACATTACTGGTGGTGACTCTACTCTAACATTACTGGTGGTGACCCTACTCTAACATTACTGGTGGTGACTCTACTCTAACATTACTGGTGGTGACTCTACTCTAACATTACTGGTGGTGACCCTACTCTAACATTACTGGTGGTGACTCGACTCTAACATTACTGGTGATGACTCTACTCTAACATTACTGGTGGTGACCCTACTCTAACATTACTGGTGTTGACCCTACTCGATCATTACTGATGGTGACCCTACTCTAACATTACTGGTGGTGACCCTACTCTAACATTACTGGTGTTGACCCTACTCTAACATTACTCGTGTTGACCCTACTCGAACATTGCTGATGGTGACCCTTCTCAAACATTACTGGTGGTTACCCTACTCTAACATTACTGGTGGTGACTCTACTCTAACATTACTGGTGGTGACCCTACTCTAACATTACTGGTGGTGACTCTACTCTAACATTTCTGGTGGTGACCCTACTCTAACATTACTGGTGGTGACACTACTCTAACATTACTGGTGGTGACCCGACTCTAACATTGCTGATGGTGACCCTACTCTAACATTACTGGTGGTGACTCCACTCTAACATTACTGGTGGTGAATCTACTCGAACATTACTGGTGGTCACCCTACTCTAACATTACTGGTGGTAACTCTACTCTAACTTTACTGGTGGTGACCCTACTCTAACATTACTGGTGGTGAACCTACTCTAACATTACTGGTGGTGACTCTACTCTAGCATTACTGGTGGTGACCCTACTCTAACATTACTGGTGGTGACCCTGCTCGAACATTACTGGTGGTGACCCTACTCTAACATTACTGGTGGTGAATCTACTCTAACATTACTGGTGGTGACCCTACTCCAACATTACTGGTGGTGACTCCACTCTAATATTACTGGTGGTGATCCTACTCTTACATTACTGATGGTGAATCTACTCGAACATTACTGGTTGTGACCCAACTCCAACATTACTGGTGTTGACTCTATTCCAACATTACTGGTGGTGACCCTACTCTTACATTACTGGCGGTGACTCTACTCTAACATTACTGGTGGTGACTCTACTCCAACATTACTGGCGGTGACCCTACTCTAACATTATTGGTGGTGACCCTACTCTAACATTACTGGTGGTGACCCTCCTCCAGCATTACTGGTGGTGACTCTAATCTAACATGACTGGTGGTGACTCTACTCTAACATTACTGGTGGTGACTCTACTCTAACATTACTGGTGGTGACCCTATTCTAACATTACTGGTGGTGACCCTACTCTAACATCACTGGTGGTGACCCTATTCTAACATTACTGGTGGTGACCCTATTCTAACATTACTGGTGGTGATTCTACTCTAACATTACTGGTGGTGACTCTACTCTAACATTACTGGTGGTGATTCTACTCTAACATTACTGGTGGTGACCCTATTCTAACATTACTGGTGGTGAATCTACTCCAACATTACTGGTGGTGACCCTACTCTAACATTACTGGTGGTGACTCTAATCTAACATTACTGGTGGTGACCCTACTCTAACATTACTGGTGGTGACCCTACTCTAATAATACTGGCGGTGACTCTACTCTAACATTACTGGCGGTGACCCTACTCTAACATTACTGGTGGTGACCCTACTCTAATAATACTGGCGGTGACTCTACTCTAACATTACTGGCGGTGACCCTACTCTAACATTATTGGTGGTGACCCTACTCTAATAATACTGGCGGTGACCCTACTCTAACATTACTGGCGGTGACCCTCCTCCAGCATTACTGGTGGTGACTCTAATCTAACATTACTGGTGGTGACTCTACTCTAACATTACTGGTGGTGACCCTACTCTAATATTACTGGTGGTGACTCTACTCTAACATTACTGGCGGTGACCGTACTCTAACATTACTGGTGGTGACCCTACTCTAATAATACTGGCGGTGACTCTACTCTAACATTACTGGCGGTGACCCTCCTCCAGCATTACTGGTGGTGACTCTAATCTAACATTACTGGTGGTGACTCTACTCTAACATTACTGGTGGTGACCCTACTCTAACATTACTGGTGGTGACTCTACTCTATCATTACTGGTGGTGACTCTAATCTAACATTACTGGTGGTGACTCTACTCTAACATTACTGGTGGTGACCCTACTCTAACATTACTGGTGGTGACCCTACTCTAACTTTACTGGTGGTGACCCTGCTCTAACTTTACTGGTGGTGACCCTACTCTGCGTTTCTGGTGGTGACCCTATTCTAACATTACTGGTGGTGACCCTACTCTAACATTACTGGTGGTGACTCTACTCTAACATTACTGGTGGTGACCCTATTCTAACATTACTGGTGGTGACCCTACTCCAACATTACTGGTGGTGACCCTACTCTAACATTACTGGTGGTGAACCTACTCTAACATTACTGGTGGTGACCCTATTCTAACATTACTGGTGGTGACCCTATTCTAACATTACTGGTGGTGATTCTACTCTAACATTACTGGTGGTGACCCTATTCTAACATTACTGGTGGTGATTCTACTCTATCATTACTGGTGGTGACCCTATTCTAACATTACTGGTGGTGACTCTACTCTAACATTACTGGTGGTGACTCTACTCTAACATTACTGGTGGTGACTCGACTCTAATATTACTGGTGGTGACTCTGCTCTAACATTACTGGTGGTGACTCTACTCTTACTTTACTGGTGGTGACTCTACTCTAACATTACTGGTGGTGACTCTACTCTAACATTACTGGTGGTTACTCTACTCTTACATTACTGATGATGACCCTACGCTGTCATTACCGATGGTGACCTTATCCTAACATTACCGGCAGTGAGCCTACCCGAAAATTGCTTGTGGTGTCCCGACCTTAACTTTAAATGTGATGACTCTACTCTAACATTACTGATGGTGACCCTACGCTATCATTACCGATGGAGACCTTATTCTAACATTACCGGCGGTGAGCCTACCCGAAAATTGCTTGTGGTGTCCCGACCTTAACTTTAAATGTGATGACTCTACTCTAACATTACTGCTGATGACACTTTTTTTTATTCGTTCATGGGATGTGGGCGTCGCTGGCGAGGCCAGCATTTATTGTCCATCCCTCAATGCATTTGAAAAGGTGGTGGTGAGCCGCCGTCTTGAAGCGCTGCAGTCCGTGTGGCGATGGTTCTCCCACAGTGCTGTTCGGAAGGGAGTTCCAGGATTTTGACCCAGGGAAGATGAAGGAATGGCGATATATTTCCAAGTCGGGATGGTGTGTGACTTGGAGGGGAACGTGCAGGTGGTGTTGATCCCATGTACCTGCTCCTCTTGTTCTTCGAGGTGGTAGAGGTCATGGGTTTGGGAGATGCTGTCGAAGAAGCCTTGGCGAGTTGCTGCAGTGCATCCTGTAGATTGTACACATTGCAGCCACTGTGCGACGGTGGTGAAGGTAGTGAATGTTTAGGGTGGTGGATGGGGTGCCAGTCAAGCGGGCTACTTTGTCCTGGATGGTGTCGAGCTTCTTGACTGTTGTTGGAGCTGCACTCATCCAAGCTAGTGGAGAGTATTCCATCACACTCCTGACTTGTGTCTTGTTGATGGTGGAAAGGCTTTGGGGAGTGAGGAGTTGAGTCACTCGCCGCAGAATACCCAGCCTCTGACCTGCTCTTTTAGCCACACTATTTTTATGGCTGGTTCAGTTAAGTTTCTTGTCAATAGTGACCCCCAGGATGTTGATGGTGGGAGATTCGGCGATGGATGGCAATGCCGTTGAATGTCAAAGGGAGATGGTTGGACTCTCTCTTGTTGGAGATGGTCATTGCCTGGCACTTCTCTGGCACCAACTTTACCTGCCACTTATGAGCCTAAGACTGGATGTTGTCCAGGTCTTGCTGCATGCGGGCTCGGATTTCTTCATTATTTGAGGGGTTGCGAATGGAACTGAACACAGTGCAATCATCAGCGGACATCCCCATTTCTGACCTTATGATGGAGGGAAGGTCATTGATGAAGCACCTGAAGATGGTTGGGCTTGGGACACTGCCCCGAGGAACTCCTACAGCAATGCCCTGGGGCTGAGATGATTGGCCTCCAACAACCACGATCATCTTCCTTTGTTCTAGGTATGACTCCAGCCACTGCAGAGTTTTCCCCCTGATTCCCATTGACTTCAATTTTACTGGGGCTCCTTTGTGCCACACTCCGTCAAATGCTGCCTTGATCTCAAGGGCAGTCACTCTCACCTCATCTCTGGAATTCAGCTCTTTTGTCCATGTTTGGACCAAGGCTGTAATGAGGTCTGGAGCCGAGTGGTCCTGGCGGAACCCAAACTGAGCATCGGTGAGCAGGTTATTGGTGAGTAAGTGCCGCTTGACAGCACTGTCGACAGCACCTTCCATCACTTTGCTGATGATTGAGAGTAGACTCATGTGACCGTAATTGGCTGGGTTGGATTTGTCCTGCTTTTTGTCGACAGGACATACCTGGGCAATTTTCCACATTGTCGGGTAGATGCCAGTGTTGTAGCTGTGCTGGAACGGTTTGGCTCGAGGTGCGGCTAGTTCTGGAGCTCATGTCTTCAGCAATACAGCCGGAATGTTGTCGTGGCCCATAGTCTTTGTTGTATCCAGTGCACTCAGCCGTTTCTTGATATCACGTGGAGTGAATCAAATTGGCTGAAGACTGGCTTCTCGAATGGTAGGGATATCGGGAGGTGGCCGAGATGGATCATCCACTCGGCACTTCTGGCTGAAGATGGCCGCAAACGCTTCAGCCTTGTCTTTTGCACTCACGTGCTGGACTCTGCCATCATTGAGGATGGGGATGTTTGCAGAGCTTCCTCCTCCTGTTCGTTGTTTAATTGTCCACTACCATTCACGACTGGATGTGGCAGGACTGCAGAGCTTTGATCTGATCCGTTGGTTGTGGAATCGCTTAGCTCTGTCTATAGCATGTTGCTTCCGCTGTTTAGCATGCATGTAGTCCTGAGTTGTAGCTTCACCAGGTTAGCACCTCATTTTTAGGTTCGCCTGCTGCTGCTCCTGGCTTGCTCTTCTCCACTCCTCATTGAACCAGGGTTGATCCCCTGGCTTGTTGGTAATGGTAGAGTGAGGAATATGCCGGGCCATGAGGTTACAGATTGTGGTGGAATACAATTCTGCTGCTGCTGATGGCCCACAGCGCCCCATGGATGCCCAGTTTTGAGCTGCTGGATCTGTTCTGAATCTATCCCATTTAGCACGGTGGTAGTGCCACACAACACGTTGGATGGTGTCCTCAGTGCGAAGACGGGACTTCATCTCCACGAGCACTGTGCGGTGGTCACTTCTACCAATACTGTCATGGACAGATGCATTTGCGACAGGTAGATTGGTGAGGACGAGGTCAAGTAAGTTTTTCCCTCGTGTTGGTTCGCTCACCACCTGCCTCAGGCCCAGTCGAGCAGCTATGTCCTTCAGGACTGGGCCAGCAGTGGTGCTGCCGAGCCACTCTTGGTGATGGACGTTGAAGCCCCCACCCAGAGTCCATTTTGTGCCCTTGCTACCCTCAGTGCTTCCTCCAAGTGGTGCTCAACATGGAGGAGGACTGATTCATCAGCTGAGGGAGGACGGTAGGTGGTGATCAGCAGGAGGTTTCCTTGCCCATGTTTGAACTGATGCCATGAGATTCAGAGTCAAAGTTGAGGACTCCCAGGGCTGCTCCCTCCTGACTATATGTCACTGTACCGCCACCTCTGGTGGGACAGGACATACCCAGGGATGGTGATGGGAAGAGTCTGGGACGTTGGCTGAAAGATATGATTCTGTGAGGATGGCAATGTCAGGCTGTTGCTTGACGAGTCTGTGGGACAGCTCTCCCAATTTTGGCACAAGTCCCCACGCCGTTGTCGTGTCCGGTGCCCGTCCGGTTTTATTCTTATTATGACTTTTCGTAGCGAGATATTACAACTCAGTGGCTTGCCAGACCATTTCAGAGGGCAATTAAGAATCAACCACATTGCTGTGGGTCTGGAGTCACATATTGACCAGACTGGGTAAGGATGGCAGGTTTTCTTCCCTGAAGGACATTCGTGAACCAGATGGGTTTTTACGAAAATCCGGTCGTTTCGTGGCCATCATTACTGATACTAGTATTTTAATACCAGATTTTTTTTATTTAATTAATTGAATTTAATTAATTAATTGAATTTAAATTCGCCAGCTGCCGCGGCGGGATTTGAACGCATGAATCTGGATTTTAATCCAGGCCTCTGGATTACCAGTCCATTAACATAACCACTATGCTACCGTACCCGGTATTAATGAAGAAATAAGAGGAGCTTCCAACAAAGGTATTGCAATAATCGCGGAGGACTTTAATCTTCATAAAGAGTGGGCAAATCAAATTGTCAAAAGTCGTTTGGAGGACGTGTTCGTGGAATGCATTCGAGATCGTTTCCAAGAACGATGCTGTATGGAACCAACCATGGAACAGGATGTTTAAGATCTTGTCTTGTGTAACGACACAGGATCAATTAATTATCGCACAGTAAGTGATCCTCGAGGGAAGAGTGATCATAATATGATAGAATTTCACATTGAGTTCTAGAGTGACGCACTTGAGTCCAAAACTAGAGTCTTAAAATTCATCAAAGACAATCACATAGTTATGCAAGTTGGCTTCGGTTGATTGGGAAACTCGATTAAAAGATATGATGGTGGATAAGCAATGGCGATCATTTCAAGAAATGTGCAGGAAGGGTGCAGTTGGAGTAAAATGCGTTGAATGTGAGATTATTCGCTTTGGTTGGAAGAATAGATAAATTGAATATATTTAAAATGGTGATAAATTATTAAATGTTGGTGCTCAAAGGGATTTGTGTTTTCTTGTTCAAGAAATGTGGCTCATGCGTTTGGGGGTTGGGAGTAATATATTAGCATGGATAGAGGATTGTTTAACGGACAGAAAACAGAGAGTAGGAATGAGCCGGTAATTTTCAGGTTGTTCGGCTGTAACTAGTGGAGTGCTGCAAGGATCAGTGCTTGGGCCTCAGCTTTTTACAATCGAAATTAATGACTTAGATGAAGGGACCGAGTATAATGTATCCAAGTTTGCTGATGGTACAAAGTTATTTGGGAAAGCAAGCTCTGAGGAGGAGACAAATTATCTGCAAAGGGATATCGACAGGTTAGTTGAGTGGGCAAGAGGGTGGCAGATGGAGAATAATGTGGGGAAATGTGAGGTTATTCACGATGGTGGGAAGAATAGAAAAACAAAATATTTTTAAATGATAAGAAATTACGAAATGTTGGTGTTCAGAGAGATATGGGTGTCTTCATGCAAGAAACACAAGAAGTTATCATGCCGGGACAGCAAGCAATTAGGAAGACGAATGGCATTCTACCCTGTATTGCAAGGGGGTTGGAGTAGAAGAGTAAGGAAGTCTAACGACAATTGTATAGGGCTTTCATGAGACCTCATCGAGAGTACTGTGTACAGTTTTGGTCTCCGTTTATAAGGAAGGATATACTTGCCTCAGGGGCAGTGCAACGAAGGTTCACTAGATTGATTCCTGGGATGCGAGGATTGTCCTGTGAGGAAAAATTGAGTAGAATGGGTCTATACTCTCTGGAGTTAAGACGAAAGAGAGGTGATCTCATTGAAACGTACAAGGATCTGATGGGGCTGTTTCCCCTGGCTGGAGAGTGCAGATCTCGGGGCCATGAGCTCAGGATAAGGTGCTGGCAATTTAATACTGAGATGAGGAGGAATTTCTTCACTCAGAGAGTAATGAATATTTGGAATTCTCTACCCCAGAGGGCTCTGGATATTGAACCGTTTATTATATTCAAGGTTGAGTTCGAAATATTTTTGGACTCAAGGGGAATCAAGGAATAGACATAGAAATACGACAGGGGGACTGTGATATACTCGAACATATTAACATCGAGCGGGAGGAGGTATTGGCGGTTTTAGCAGGCCTAAAAATGGATAAATCCCCAGGCCCGGACGAAATGTATCCCAGGCTACTGGGTGAGGCAAAGGAGGAGATTGCGGGTGCTCTAACACATATATTCAGAACCTCTCTGGCCACAGGGGATGTGCCAGAGGACTGGAGAACCGCTAATGTAGCACCATTATTCAAGAAGGGGAGTAGGGAAAAACCGGGGAACTACAGGCCAGTGAGCCTAACATCAGTGGTAGGAAAATTATTGGAAAAAATTCTGAAGGACAAAATTAGTCTCCACTTGGAGAAGCAAGGATTAATCAGGGATAGTCAACATGGCTTTGTCAAGGGAAGATCATGTCTGACTAATTTGATTGAATTTTTTGAGGGGGTGACTAGGCGTGTGGATGAGGGTAACGCAGAGGATGTGGTATACATGGATTTCAGTAAGGCCTTCGATAAAGTCCCGCACAGGAGACTGGTCAAGAAGGTACAAGCCCATGGAGTCCAGGGTGCCTTGGCACTTTGGATACAAAACTGGCTTAGTGGCAGAAGGCAGAGGGTGATGGTCGAAGGTTGTTTTTGTGACTGGAAGCCTGTGGCCAGTGGGGTACCACAGGGATCTGTGCTGGGGCCCTTGCTGTTTGTGGTCTACATTAACGACTTGGATATGAATGTAAAAGGTATGATCAGTCAGTTCGCTAATGATACAAAAATTGGTAGGGTGGTAAATAGCGAGGAGGATAGCCTCAGTCTGCAGGACGATATAGATGGGTTGGTCAGATGGGCGGAACAGTGGCAAATGGTATTTAACCCGGAAAAGTGCGAGGTGATGCACTTTCGAGGGACTAACAAGGCAAGGGAATACACAATGAATGGGAAGACCCTCGGCAAGACAGAGGGTCAGAGGGATCTTGGTGTGCAAGTTCACAGATCCCTGAAGGCGGTGGAACAGGTAGATAAGGTGGTAAAGAAGGCATATGGGATACTTGCCTTTATTAGCCGAGATGTGGAGATGCCGGTGATGGACTGGGGTTGACAATTGTAAACAATTTTACAACACCAAGTTATAGTCCAGCAATTTTATTTTAAATTCACAAGCTTTCGGAGATTTCCTCCATCACACGAGAGGACACCACCCACCAGGTGCATGGTTCATACTCCTGTGCCTTGGCAACGGGCAGTTGCAGGGGCAGTCTGTAAACACCATGTATTGTTCTATATGTATAAATGCGTAGGCTTCAAGGAGCTCTTGAAACATTTGCCTGAGGAAGGAGGAAATCTCCGAAAGCTTGTGAATTTAAAATAAAATTGCTGGACTATAACTTGGTGTTGTAAAATTGTTTACATTTATTAGCCGAGGCATAGAATATAAGAGCAAGGAGGTTATGATGGAGCTGTATAAAACACTGGTTAGGCCACAGCTGGAGTACTGTGTGCAGTTCTGGTCGCCACACTGCAGGAAGGATGTGATCGCTTTGGAGAGGGTGCAGAGGAGATTCACCAGGATGTTACCAGGGCTGGAGCGCTTCAGCTATGAAGAGAGACTGGGAAGATTGGGTTTGTTTTCCTTGGAGCAGAGGAGGCTGAGGGGGGACATGATTGAGGTGTACAAAATTATGAGGGGCATAGATAGGATGGATACTAAGGAGCTTTTTCCCTTCGTTCAGGGTACTATAACAAGGGGACATAGATTCAAGGTAAAAGGCGGGAGGTTTAGAGGGGATTTGAGAAAGATTTTTTTCACCCAGAGGGTGGTTGGAGTCTGGAACTCACTGCCTGAAAGGGTTGTGGAGGCAGGAACCCTCACAACATTCAAGAAGCATTTGGATGAGCACTTGAAATGCCATAGCATACAAGGCTACGGACCAAATGCTGGAATATGGGATGAGATTAGACTGGGCTTGATGGCCGGCGCGGACACGATGGGCCGAAGGGCCTCTATCCGTGCTGTATAACTCTATGACTCTATGACTCTAATATGGGGATCGGGCGGGAAAGTGGATTTGAGGTCGAAGATCAGCCCTGATCTTTTTGAATGGAAGAGCAGGATCAAGGAACGCATCCTACCCCCACCCCTGCTCCTACCCATGTTCTTATGTAACAGTTACCATGTATAATTTAACAATTAACAGTAAATTATTCCACCGTGTATTTCATTTCATGACTGTATCAACAAACAAATGTAAATTCATTCACCAGTGTATTGATCATGACTATATTAACAGACAAGTGTAAATTCAATCCCCAGTGTTTTAGTTATCATGACTATATGAACAATCATGTGCAAATTCATTCGCTAGTGTATTGGTTATAATGACGATATTAACAGACAACTGTAAATCCATTCCCCAGTGTATTGGTTATCATGAAGATATTAACAAAAAAATGTAAATTCATTCCCCAGTGTATTAGTTATCGTGACTCTATTAACAAACAACTGTCAATCCATTCCCCAGAGTATTGGTTATCATGACGATATTAACAAACAACTGTAAATTCATTTCCCAGTGTACTAGTTATAATGACTATATTAACAAACAACTGGAAATCCATTCCCCAGCATATTGGTAATCATGACTATATTAACAATCAACTGTAAATTCTAATCCCCAGTGTTTTAGTTATCACGACTATATCAACAAACAACTGTACATCCATTCCCCAGCGTATTGGTAATCATGACTATATTAACAATCAACTGTAAATTCCATCCCCAGTGTATTGGTTATCATGACTATATCAACAAACAACTGAAAATCCATTCCCCAGTATATTGTTTATCATGACAAGATCAACAAACAACTATCAATCCATTCCCAGTGTATTGGTTTTCATGACTCTATTAACAAATCAATGGAAATTCATTCCCCAGTGTATTAGTTATCATGACTATATTAACAAACAACTGTAAATCCATTCCCAGAGTATTGGTTATCATGACTATATTAACAAACAAATATAAATTCAATTCCCAGTGCACTCGCTCTCAAGACTTTATTAACAAACAACAGTAAATCCATTCCCCAGTGTATTGGTTCCAATGACAATATTAGCAATCAACTGTAAATTCATTCCCGAGTGTACTGGTTATGATGACTCGATCAAAAAACAACTGTGAATTCATTCCCCAGTGTATTGCTTATCATGACTTTGTTAACAAACAACTGTAAATTAATTCCCCAGTGTATTGGTTATCATGACTCCATTAACAAACATCTGTAATTTCATTCCCCATTGTATAAGTTATCATGACGATATCAACAAACAACTGTAAATTCATTCCCCAGTGTATTACTTATCATGACTCTATTAACAAACAACTGTAAATTAATTCCCCAGTGTATTGGTTATCATGACTATGTAAACAAATAACTGTAAATTAATTCCCCAGTGTATTGGTTATCATGACTCCATTAACAAACATCTGTAATTTCATTCCCCATTGTATAAGTTATCATGACGATATCAACAAACAACTGTAAATTCATTCCCCAGTGTATTACTTATCATGACTCTATTAACAAACAACTGTAAATTAATTCCCCAGTGTATTGGTTATCATGACTATGTAAACAAATAACTGTAAATTCATTCCCAAGTGTATTAGTTATGATGAATATATTAAGAATCAACTGTAAATTCATTCACCAGTGTATTGGTTATCTTGACTATATTAACAATCCACTGTAGATTCTTTCATCAGTGTATTGGTTTTCACGACTATATTAAGAATCAACTGTAAATTCATCCCCCAGTGTATTGGTTATCATGACTCTATTAACAGACAACTGTAAATTCATTCCCCAGTGTAATGATTATCGTGACAACATCAAGAAACAAATGTAACTTCATTCCCGAGTGTATTAGTGATCATGACTCAATTAACAAACACATGTAAATTCATTTCCCATTGTATGGTTATCATGACTCTATTTACAAACAACTGTAAATTCATTCCCCAGTGTATTGGTTATCATGACGATCTCAACAATCAACTGTCAATTCATTTCCCAGTGCATTGGTTATCATGCCTCTGTTAACAAACAAATGTAAATTCATTCCCCGGTGGATTGTTTATCATAACTCTGTTAACAATCAACTGTAAATTAATTCCCCAGTGTATGAGTTGTTATGACGATATTAACAAACAACTGTAAATCCATTGCCCAGTGTATTAGATATCATGACTATATTAACAAACAACTGTAAATTCATTCCCCATTGTAATGATTATCGTGACAACATCAAGAAATTACTCTAAATTCATTCCCCGCTGTATTAGTTATCATGACTATATTAACAAATAAATGTATATTCATTCCCCATTATAATGGTTATCATTAATCTTTTAACAAACAACTGTAAATTCATTCCTCAATGTATTTGTTTCAATGACTACATTAACAACCAACTGTAAATTCATTCCACAGTGTATTGGGTATCATGACTATATTAACAAACAACTGTAAAATCATTCCCTAGTGTATTGGTTATCATGACTATATAAACAAACAACTGTCAATCCCTTCCCCAGTGTATTGGTTACAATGACACTATTAACAAATAACTGAAAATTCATTCCCCAGTGTACTGGTTATCATGACAATATTAACAATCAAATCAAAATTAATTCCCCAGTGCATTATTTTCCATGACTATATTGACAAACAACCGTAAATTCATTCCCCATTGTATTGGTTATCATGCCTCTATTAACAATCAACTGTAAATTCATTCCCCAGTGTATTGGTAATCATGACTCAATTAACAAATAAATGTATATTCATTCCCCATTGTAATTGTTATCATGAATCTATTAACAATCAACTGTAAATTCATTCCTCAGTCTTATGGTTATTAAGACGATTTTAACAATCAACTGTAAATTCATTCCCCAGTGTATTGGTAATCATGACTCAATTAACAAATAAATGTATATTCATTCCCCATTGTAATTGTTATCATGAATCTATTAACAATCAACTGTAAATTCATTCCTCAGTCTTATGGTTATTAAGACGATTTTAACAATCACCTGCGAATTCATTCCCCAGTGTACTGGTTATCATGATTGTATTAAAAAACAAATGTACATTCATTCCCCAGAGAATTGGTTGTGATGCCTATATTAACAATCAACTGTAAATTCGTTCCCCCAGTGTACTGGATATCATGACAAAATTAACAAACAACTGTAAACCAATTACACAATGTATTGGTTATCATGACTATGTTAACAAACAACTGTAAATTCATTCCGCAGTCTATTGGTTATGATGAGGATTTTAACAATCACCTGTAAATTCATTCCCCGGTGTACTGGTTATCATGACTAAATTAACAAACAATTGTAAATTCATTCCCCACTGTATTGGTTATCATGACGATATTAACAAACAACTGCAAACCAATTACACTGTGTATTGATTATCATGACCATATAACAAACAACTGTAAATCCATTACCCAGTTTATTGGTCTTCATGACTATATCAACAAACAAATGTAAATCCATTCCCCATTGTATTGGTTATCATGGCTCGATTATCAAACAACTGTAAATTCATTCCCCATTGTATTGGTTATCATGGCTCGATTATCAAACAACTGTAAAGTCATTCCCCATTGTATTGGTTATCATGACTCTAATAACAATAAACTGTAAATTCATTCCCCAGTGCCTTGGGCATCATGACTCTATTTACAAACAACTGTAAATTCAATCCCCAGTGTGTTGGATGTCATGACTATATTAACAATCAATTGTAAATTTATTCCACAGTGTATTGGTAATCATGACTCTATCAACAAACAAACGTAAATTCATTCCCCATTGTATTGCTTTTCATGACTCTATTAACAGAGAACTGTGAATTCATTCCCCAGTGTATTGGTTATCATGACAATATTAACAATCAACTGTGAATTCATTCCACAGTGTATTGTTGATCAAGACTCTTTTAACAATCAACAGTAAGTTCATTCCCCAGTGTATTGGTTATCATGACGATATTAACAAACAACTGTGAATTCATTCCCCAGTGTATTAGTTTTCATGACTACATCAACAAACAACTGTAAATTAATTCCACAGTGTATTAGTTTTCATGACTATATTAACAATCAATTTTATATTCATTTCCCACTGCATTGGTTATCATGACTCTATGAACAAATAACTGTAAATTCATTCCCCAGTGTATTAATTATCATGACTCTATTAACAGAGAACTGTGAATTCATTCCCCAGTGTATTGGTTATCATGACAATATTAACAATCAACTGTGAATTCATTCCACAGTGTATTAGTTACTATGACGACATTAACAAACAACTGTAAAACATTTGCCCAGTGTATTAGATATCATGATTATATTAACAAACAACTGTAAATTCATTTCCCAGTGTATGAGTTATCATAATAATATTAACAAACAACTGTAATTCCATTCCACCGTGTATTGGTGAACATGACTCTATTAACAACCAACTGTCAATTCCTTCCCCAGTATTTTGGTTATCATGACTATGTTAACAAACAAATGTCGATTCATTCCCCAGAGTTTTGGTTATGATGACTCGATAAACAAAAAACTGTGAATTCATTCCCCCGTGTGTCGGTTATCATAACTATATAAACAAACAACAGTAAATCCATTCACCAGTGTATTGGTTATCAAGACTCAATGAACAAACAGCTGTAAATTCATTCCCCAGTGTATTGGTTATTATGACTATATCAACAAACAACCGTAATTTCATTCCCCATTGTATTGGTTATCATGGCTCTACCAACAAACAACGGTAAAATCATTCCCCAGTGTATTGGTTATCATGATTGTTTTAACAATCAACTGTAAATTCATTTCCCAGTGTAGTGGTTATCAGGACGATATCAACAAACAACTGTGAATTGATTCCATAGTCTATTGGTTATCAGGACTCCACTAACAATCAACTGTAAATTCATTTCCCAGTGCATTGGTTATCATGAATTTATCAACAAACAACTGTAAATTCATTCCCCAGTGTATTAGATATCGTCATTATATTAACAAACAACTGTAAATTCTTTCCCCAGTGTAATGATTATCGTGACTACATCAAGAAACAATTGTAAATTCATTCCCCAGTGCATGAGTTAGCATGACAATATTAACAAACAACTGTAATTCCATTCCACAGTGTATTGTTGATCATGACACTTTTAACAATCAACTGTAAGTTCATTCCCCAGTGTATTGGTTATCATGACGAAATTAACAATCAACTGTAAATTAATTCCCCTGTGTATTGGTTGTCATGACTCTATTAACAGAGAAGTGTGAATTCATTCCCCAGTGTATTAGTTTTCATGACTACATCAAGAAACAAATGTAAATTAATTCACCAGTGTATTAGATTTCATGACAATATTAACAATCAATTTTTTATTCATTTCCCAGTGCATTGGTTATCATGACTCTATTACCAACCAAATTTAAATTCATTCCCCAGCGTATTAGTTATTATTACGACATTAAAAACAACTGTAAATTCATTCCCCAGTGTAATGATTATCGTGACTACATCAAGAAACAACTCTAAATTCATTCCCCAGTGTATGAGTTATCATAACAATATTAACAAACAACTGTGAATTCATTCCACAGTGTATTGTTGATCATGACTCTTTTCACAATCAACTGTAAGTTCATTCCACAGTGTATTGGTTATCATGACGATATTAACAAACAACTGTGAATTCATTCCCCAGTGTATTAGTTTTCATGACTACATCAAGAAACAAATGTAAATTAATTCCCCAGTGTATTAGATTTCATGACAATATTAACAATCAATTTTTTATTCATTTCCCAGTGCATTGGTTATCATGACTCTATTAACAAACAAATTTAATTGCAATCCCCAGTCTATTAGTTATGATGACGATATTAAAAAACAACTGTAAATCCATTGCCCATTGCAATAGATATCATTATTATATTAACAAACAACTGTAAATTCATTCCCCAGTGTAATGATTATCGTGACTACATCAAGAAACAACTGTAAATTCATTCCCCAGTGTATGAGTTATCATGACAATATTAACAAACAAATGTAATTCCATTCCACAGTGTATTGTTGATCAAGACTCTTTTAACAATCAACTGTAAGTTCATTCCCCAGTGTATTGGTTATCATGACGATATTAACAAACAACTGTAATTCCATTCCACAGTGTATTGGTGAACATGACTCTATGAACAACCAACTGTCAATTCCTTCCCCAGTATTTTGGTTATCATGACTATGTTAACAAACAAATATCGATTCATTCCCCAGAGTTTTGGTTATGATGACTCGATAAACAAAAAACTGTGAATTCATTCCCCAGTATGTTGGTTATCATAACTATATAAACAAACAACAGTAAATCCATTCACCAGTATATTGGTTATCAAGACTCTATGAACAAACAGCTGTAAATTCATTCCCCAGTGTGTTGGTTATCATGACAATATTAACAATCAACTGTAAATGCATTCCTCAGTATATTAGTTATCATGAACATATCTACGAACAACTGTAAATTCATTCCCCATTGTATTTGTTATCATGACTCTTTGAACAAACCACTTTAAATTCATTCCCAAGTGTATTAGCTTTCATGACTATATCAACAACCAACCGTAATTTCATTCCCCATTATATTGGTTATCATGGCTCTACCAACAAACAACGGTAAAATCATTCCCCAGTGTATTGGTTATCATGAATGTTTTAACAATCAACTGTAAATTCATTTCCCAGTGTATTGGTTATCAGGACGATATCAACAATCAACTGAGAATTGATTCCACAGTCTATTGGTTATCATGACTACATTAACAATCAACTGTAAATTTATTCCACAGTGCATTGGTTATCAGGACTCCACTAACAATCAACTGTAAATTAATTCCCCAGTGTATTATTTATAATAAGTCTGTTAACAAATAACTGGAAATTAATTCCCCAGTGTATGAGTTATGATGACGATATTAACAAACAACTGTAAATACATTCCCCAGTGTATTATTTATCAAACGTCTGTTAACAATCAACTGGAAATTAATTCCCCAGTGTATGAGTTATGGTGACTCTATTCACAAACAACTGTAAATTCATTCCCCAGTGTATTATTTATCATGACACTATCAACAAACAAATTTAAATTCATTCCCCAGTGTATTAGTTATTATGACGATATTAACAAACAATTGTAAATCCATTGCCCAGTGTATTAGATATCATGACTATATTAACAAACAACTGTAAATTCATTTCACAGTGTATTGGTTATCACGACTGTAAAAGCAATGAACTGTAAATTCATTCCCAAGTGTGTTGGATAACATGACGATATTGACAAACAACTGTAAATTCATGCCCCGGTGTATTGGTTATCATGACCTTATGAACAAACAACTGTAAATTCATTCCCCAGCGGATTTGTTGTCATGACTTTGTTAACAGACAACTCTAAATCCATTCCCCAGTGTATTAGTTATGATGACTATGTTAACAAATAACTGTAAATTCATTCTCCAGTGTATTTGTTCCAATGACTGTATTAGCAAACAACTATAAATTCATTTCCCAGTGTATTGGTTATCATGACTCTGTTAACAAACAACTTGAAATTCATTCACCAGTGTAGTGGTTATCATGACGATATGAACAAACAACTGTAAATTGATTCCCCGGTGTATTGGTTATCATGAATATGTGAACAAACAACTGTAAATTCATTCCCCAGTGTTTTGGTAATCATGACTATATTGACGGACAACTGTAAATCCATTCCCCAGTTTATTGGTTATTATGATTCTGTTGTCAATCAATTGTAAATTTATTCCCCAGTGTTTTCGTTATCATGACATATGAACAAACAAATGTGAATTCATTCCCCATTGTATTGGTTATCATGACGCTGTTAACAAACCACAGTAAATTCATTCCACAGCGTATTGGTTATCATGAATATATGAACAATCAATTGTAAATTCAACCCCCACTGTATTGGTAGTCATGACTCGATTAACAAACAACTGTAACTTCATTCCCCAGTGCATTGGTTAACATGACTATATTCACAAACAACTGTAAATTCATTCCCCAGTGGATTTGTTGCCATGATTCAGTTAACATACGACTGTAAAACATTTCCCCAGTGTATTGGTTATCATGACTATATTAACAAACAACTGTAAATTCATTCCCAATGTATTTGCTTTCATCACTATATTAACAATCAAACGGAAAATCCATTCCCCAGTGTATTGGTAATCATGACTCTGTGAGAAACAACTGTAAATTCATTCCCCAGTGTATTGGTTATAATGACTCTTTTCACCAACAACTGTCAATTCATTCCCAAGTGGATTTGTTATCATGACTATATTAAGAAACAACTGTAAAATCATTCCCCAATGTATTTGTTATAATGACTATATTAACGAACAACTGTAAATTCATTCACCAGTGAAAAGGTTAGAATGACTCTATGAACAAATCACTGTAAATTCATTCCCCATGTATTGGATATCATGACTATATTAACAAACAACTATAAATTCATTCCCAATGTGTTTGCTGTCATCACTATATCAGTAAACAACTGTAAATTAATTCACCGGTGTATTGGCTGGCATGACTCAATTAAGAAACAACTGTAAATTCATTCCCCAGTATATTGGTTGTCATGACTATATTAACAAACAAGTGTAAGTTTATTCCTCAGTGTATTGGTAATCATGACTCTTTTAACAAACAACTGTAAATTTATACCGCACTCTATTGGTTAGAATGACTATATCAACAAACCACTGTAAATACATTCCACAGTGAACAAACAACGGTAAATTCATTCCCCTGTGTCGTGGTTATCATGGCTATACTAAGAAACAACTGTAAATGCATTCCCCAATGTATTGGTTATCATGACTATATTAAGAAATAAATGTATATTCATTCACCAGTGTATTTGTTATATTGACTAAATTAACGAACAACTGTCAATTCATTCACCAGTGAAAAGGTTATAATGACTCTAGTGACAAAAAACTGTAATTTCATACCCCAGTGTATTGGTTATCAGGACTATATTAACAAACAACTGAACATTCATTCGTCAATGTATTTGTTATCATGATTATCTTAACAAAAAATTGTAAATCCATTTCCCAGTGCATTAGTTATCATGACTTTCTCAACAAACAACTATAAATTCATTCCCCAGTGTATTGGTTATCATGATTATATCAACGACAACTATAACTTCATTCGCCAGCGTATTGGTTATCATGACGACATAAACAAACAACTGCAATTTCATTCACCAGTGTATTTGTTATCATTACTATCTTAACAAACAACTGTACGTTCATTTCCCAGTGCATTGATTATCATAACAATATTAACAAACAGATGTAAATTCATTCCTCACTGTATTGGTTATTATGACTATATTAACAAACAACTGTAAATTCATTCCCAAAGTGTTTGCTATCATCACTATATCAGCAAACAACTGTAAATTAATTCACCGGTGTATTGGTTGGCATGACTCGATTAAGAAACAACTGTAAATTCATTCCCAAGTATATTGGTTATCATGACTATATTAACAAACAACTGTGAATTCATTCCCCAGTGTATTGGTTATCATGACACTGTTAACAAACAACTGTAAATTCATTCCCCAGTGTGTTGGTTATCATGACTCTGTTAACAAACAACTGGAAATTCATTCCCCAGTGTATTGGTTATCATGGCTCAATGAACAAACAACTTTAAATTCATTCCCCAGTGTATTGGTAATCACGACTCTATGAGAAACAACTGAAAATTCATTCACCGGCGTATTGGTTAGAATGACTCCATTAGGAAACAACTGTAAATTCTTTCCACAGCATATTGGTTATCATGACAATATTAACAAATAACTGCAATTTCATTCACCAGTGTATTTGTTATAATAACTATATTAACGAACAACTGTGAATTCATTCAACAGTGCATTTGTTATCATGATTATATTAACTAACAACTGTAAATCCATTTTCAAGTGCATTGGTTATCATGACGACATTAACAAACAACTGCAATTTCTTTCACCAGTGTATTTGTTATCATTACTATCTTAACAAACAACTGTAAGTTCATTCCCCAGTGCATTGATTATCATAACAATATTAACAAACAGATGTAAATTCATTCCTCACTGTATTGGTAATTATGACTATATTAACAAACAAATGTAAATTCAATTCCTAATTTATTGGAAATCATGACAATATTAATAATCAACAGTAAATTCTTTCCCCAGTGTATTGGTTATCACGACCATTTTAACAAACAACTATAAATTCATTCCCCAGTGTATTGATTATAATGACTCTTTTCACCAACAAATGTCAATTCATTCCCAAGTGGATTTGTTATCATGACTATATTAAGAAACAACTGTAAAATCATTCCCCAATGTATTGGTTATCATGACTATATTAAGCAATAACTGCAAATGTATTCCCCATGTATTGGTTATCATGACTATATTAACAACCAACTGTAATTCATTCCCAAAGTATTTGCTATCATCAATATATCAGCAAACAACTGTAAATTAATTCACCGGTGTATTGGTTGGCATGACTCTATTAAGAAACAACTGTAAATTCATTCCCCAGTATATTGGTTATCATGACTATATTAACAAACAACTGTAAATTCATTCCCCAGTATATTGGTAATCATGACTCTGTGAGAAACAACTGTAAATTCATTCCCCAGTGTATTGGTGATCATGACGACATTAACAAACAACTGTAAATTCATTCCAAAGTGTGTTGGTTATCATGACTATATTAACAAACAACTGTAAATTCATTCCCATTGTATTTGCTTTCATCACTATATTAACAATCAAACGGAAAATTCATTCCCCAGTGTATTGGTAATCATGACTCTGTGAGAAACAACTGTAAATTCATTCCCCAGTGTATTGGTTATAATGACTCTTTTCACCAACAACTGTCAATTCATTCCCAAGTGGATTTGTTATCATGACTATATTAAGAAACAACTGAAAAATCATTCCCCAGTGTATTTGTTATAATGAATATATTAACGAACAACTGTAAATTCATTCACCAGTGAAAAGGTTACAATGACTCTATTAACAAATAACTGTAAATTCATTCCCCATGTATTGGTTATCATGACTATATTAACAAACAACTGTAAATTCATTCCCAATGTATTTGCTATCATCACTATATCAGCAAACAACTGTAAATTAATTCACCGGTGTATTGGCTGGCATGACTCAATTAAGAAACAACTGTAAATTCATTCCCCAGTATATTGGTTGTCATGACTATATTAACAAACAAGTGTAAGTTTATTCCTCAGTGTATTGGTAATCATGACTCTTTTAACAAACAACTGTAAATTTATACCGCACTCTATTGGTTAGAATGACTATATCAACAAACCACTGTAAATACATTCCACAGTGAACAAACAACGGTAAATTCATTCCCCTGTGTCGTGGTTATCATGACTATATTAACAAACAACTGTAAATTCATTCCCAAGGTATTTGCTATCATCACTATATCAGCAAACAACTGTAAATTAATACACCGGTGTATTGGTTATCATGACTATATTAACAAACAACTGTAAATTCATTCCCAAAGTATTTGCTATCATCACTATATCAGCAAACAACTGTAAATTAATTCACCGGTGTATTGGTTATCATGACTATATTAACAAACAACTGTAAATTCATTCCCCAGTGTATTGGTTATCATGACGACATTAACAAACAACTGGAAATTCATTCTCCAGTGTATTGGTTATCATGGCTCAATGAACAAACAACTTTAAATTCATTCCCCAGTGTATTGGTAATCATGACTCTATGAGAAACAACTGAAAATTCATTCACCGGTGTATTGGTTAGAATGACTCCATTAGGAAACAACTGTAAATTCTTTCCCCAGCATATTGGTTATCATGACAATATTAACAAATAACTGCAATTTCATTCACCAGTGTATTTGTTATAATAACTATATTAACGAACAACTGTAAATTCATTCAACAGTGCATTTGTTATCATGATTATATTAACTAACAACTGTAAATCCATTTTCAAGTGCATTGGTTATCATGACGACATTAACAAACAACTGCAATTTCATTCACCAGTGTATTTGTTATCATTACTATCTTAACAAACAACTGTACGTTCATTCCCCAGTGCATTGATTATCATAACAATATTAACAAACAGATGTAAATTCATTCCTCACTGTATTGGTTATTATGACTATATTAACAAACAAATGTAAATTCAATTCCTAATTTATTGGAAATCATGACAATATTAATAATCAACAGTAAATTCTTTCCCCAGTGTATTGGTTATCACGACCATTTTAACAAGCAACTATAAATTCATTCCCCAGTGTATTGGTTATAATGACTCTTTTCACCAACAAATGTAAATTCATTCCCAAGTGGATTTGTTATCATGACTATATTAAGAAACAACTGTAAAATCATTCCCCAATGTATTGGTTATCATGACTATATTAAGCGATAACTGCAAATTTATTCCCCATGTATTGGTTATCATGACTATATTAACAAACAACTGTAAATTCATTCCCAAAGTATTTGCTATCATCACTATATCAGCAAACAACTGTAAATTAATTCACCGGTGTATTGGTTGGCATGACTCTATCAAGAAACAACTGTAAAATCATTCCCCAATGTATTGGTTATCATGACTATATTAACAAACAACTGTAAATTCATTCCCCAGTGTATTGGTTATCATGACGACATTAACAAACAACTGTAAATTCATTCCCCAGTGTATTGGTTATCATGACTCTGTCAACAAACAACTGTAAATTCATTCCCCAGTGTGTTGGTTTTCATAACTCTGTTAACAAACAACTGGAAATTCATTCCCCAGAGTATTGGTTATCATGGATCAATGAACAAACAACTTTAAATTCATTCCCCAGTGTATTGGTAATCATGACTCTATGAGAAACAACTGAAAATTCATTCACCGGTGTATTGGATAGAATTACTCTATTAGGAAACAACTGTAAATTCTTTCCCCAGCATATTGGTTATCATGACAATATTAACAAACAACTGCAATTTCATTCACCAGTGTATTTGTTATAATAACTATATTAACGAACAACTGTAAATTCATTCAACAGTGCATTTGTTATCATGATTATATTAACTAACAACTGTAAATCCATTTTCCAGTGCATTGGTTATCATGACGACATTAACAAACAACTGCAATTTCATTTACCAGTGTATTTGTTATCATGACAATATTAACAAACAACTGTAAGTTCATTCCCCAGTCTATTGGTTATCATGACAATAATAACAAACAGCTGCAAATTCATTCCTCAGTGTATTGGTTATTATGACAATATTTACAAAGCACTGTAAATTCATTCCCCAATGTATTTGTTATCATGATTATCTGAACAAACAAATGTAAATTCATTTCCCAGTTTACTCGTTTTCATGATGTTATCAACAAGCAGCTGTTTATCCATTCCACAGTGTATTGATTATCATGACTATATTAACATACAACTGTAAATCCATTCCCCAGTATACTAGTTATGATGACCATATCAACAAACAACTGTAAATTCATTTCCCAGTGTATGTGTTACAATGACAATGTGAACAAACAACTGGAAATTCATTCCCCACTGTATTGGTTATCAAGGCTCTGTCAACAAACAACTTTAAATTCATTCCCCAGTGTATTGGTTATTATCACGATATGAACAAACAACTGTAAATTCATTCCCCAGTGTATTGGTTATCATGATTATATGAAAAGACAATTGTAACTTCATTCCCCAGTGCATTGGTTATCATGACTCAATGAACAGACAACTGTAAATTCATTCCCCAGTGTTTTGGTTATCATGATTATTTTAACAAACAACTGTAAATTCATTCCCCAGTTTATTTGGTATCATGATGATATTAACAAGCAATTGTAAATCCATTTCCCACTGCATTGGTTATCATGACTCTTTCAACAAACAACTGTAAATTCATTTCACATTGCGATTGTTGTAATGACTATATTAACAAACAACTTCAAATTCATTACCCAGTGTATTGGTTATCATGATTATATCACAAACAACGATAACTTCATTCCCCAGTGTATTGGTTTTCATGACTACATTAACAAACAACTGCAATTTCATTCACCAGTGTATTTTTTATCGTGACAATATTAAGAAACAGCTGTAATTTCATTCTGCAGTGTATTGGTTATTATGACTATATTAACAAAGCACTGTAAATTCATTCCCCAATGTATTTGTTGTCATGACGATCTGAACAAACAAATGTAAATTCATTTCCTAATTTATTGGTTAACATGACAATTTTAACAAACAAATGTAAATTCATTCCCCAGTGTATTAGTTTTCATGACAGAATCAACAAACAGCTGTAAATCCATCCCCCAGTGTCTTGGTAATCATAACTATGTTAACAATCAACTATAAATTCATTCACCAGTGTATTTGTTATCATGACTATGTTAACAATCAAATGTAAATTATTTCTCCAGTGTGTTGGTTATCATGACTACATCAACAAACTACTGTAAATTAATTCCTCAGTGTATTGGTTTCCATGACAATAATAACAAACAACTGTAAATTCATTCCCCAGTGTATTGGTTATCATGACTATATTAACAAAGAATTGCAATGTCATCCCCCAGTGTATTGGTTATTATGAATCTGTGAACAAACAACTGTAAATTCATTCCCCAGTATATTGGTTATCATGACTATATTTACAAACAACTGTAAATTCATTCCCCAGTGTATTGGTAATCATGACTCTTTTAACAAACAACTGTAAATTTATTCCCCAGTCTCTTGGTTGTAATGACTATGTCAATAAACCACTGTAAATTTACACCACAATGTATTGGTTACCATGATTCCATTAACAAACAACTGTAATTTCTTTCTCCAGTGTATTTGTTATCATGACAATATTAACAAACAACTGTAAGTTCATTCCCCAGTGTATTGATTGTCATGACAATATTAACAAACAACTGGTAATTCATTCCTCATTGTGACTATCTTAACAAAGCACTGTAAATTCATTCCTCAGTGGATTTGTTATAATGACTATATTAACAAACAACTGTAAATTCATTCCCCAGTGTATTGGTTGTCATGACTATATTAACAATCAACTGTAAATCCATTCCCCAGTGCATTGCTTATCATGACACTTTCAACAAAAAAACTGTAAATTCATTTCACAATGTGATTGTTCTAATGACTATATTGACAATCAATTATAAATTCATTCCCCAATGTATTTGTTATCATGACTATATGAACAAACAAATGTAAATTATTTTCGTAATTTATTGGTTCTCATGACAATATTAACAATCTACTGTAAATTCATTCCCCAGTGTATTGGTTATCATGACTATATCAACAAACCACTGTAAATTCATTCCACAGTGTATTGGTTATCATGACTCTGTTAACAAACAACTGTAAATTCATTCCCCTGTGTATTGGCAATAATGGCTATATTAACAAACAGCTGTAAATCCATTCCCCAGTGTTGTGGTTGTCATGAATCTCTTAACAAACAACTGTAAATTCCTTCCCCAATGTATTGGTTATCATGACTATATAAACAAACAACTGTAAATTCATTCCTCAGTGGATTTGTTATAATGACTATATTAACAAACAACTGTAAATTCATTCCCCAGTGTATTGGTTGCAATGACTATTTTTACAAACAACTGTAAATCCACTCCCCAGTGTATTTGTCATCATGACTATAATCACAATCAACTGTAAATTCATTCCCCAGTGCATTGTTTATCATGTCTATTTGAACAAACAACTGTAAATTCATTCCCCAGTATAATTGTTATAATGACGATATTAACAAATAACTGACAATTCATTCCCCAGTGGATTTGCTTTCATGACTATATCATCAAACAACTGTAAATTCATTCCCCGGTGTATTGTTTCGCATGACTCTGTTCAGAAACAATTGTAAATTCATTCCCCAGTATATTGGTTATCATGACTATATTAACAAACAACTGTAAATTTAATCCCCAGTCTGTTGGTTATCATGACTATATCAACAAACCACTGTAAATTCATTCCACAGTGTATTGGCAATAATGGCAATATTAACAAACAGCTGTAAATCCATTCCCCAGTGTTGTGGTTGTCATGACTATATTAACAAACAACTGTAAATTAATTCCTCAGTGTATTTGTTATATTGACTATATTAACAAACAACTGGAAATTCATTCCCAGTGTATTGGTTATCAAGACTACATTAACAAACAACTGTGAATTCATTCCTCAGTGTATTTGTTATAATGTCTATATTAACAAACAACTGGAAATTCATTCACCAGTGTATTGGTTATCATGGCTCTATCAACAAACAAGTTTAAATTCATTCCCCAGTATATTGGTTATCATGACTATATTAACAAACAACTGTAAATTTAATCCCCAGTCTGTTGGTTATCATGACTATATCAACAAAACACTGTAAATTCATTCCACAGTGTATTGGTTATCATGACTCTTTTAACAAACAACTGTAAATTCATTCCCCAGTGTATTGGCAATAATGGCAATATTAACAAACAGCTGTAAATCCATTCCCCAGTGTTGTGGTTGTCATGACTATATTAACAAACAACTGTAAATTCATTCCTCAGTGTATTTGTTATATTGACTATATTAACAAACAACTGGAAATTCATTCCCCAGTGTTTTGGTTATCATGGCTCTGTCAACAAACAACTTTAATTTCATTCCCCAGTGTATTGGTTATCATGACTACATTAACAAACAACTGCAATTTCATTCACCAGTGCGTTTGCTGTCATGACGATATTAACAAACAATTGCAACTTTATTCCCCAGTGCATTGTTTATCATGACTCTATGAACAAACAACTGTAAATTCATTCTTCTGTGTTTTGGTTATCCTGAATCTATTTACAAATAACTGTAAATTCATTCCCCAGTGTATTGGTTCTCATGACTACATTCACAAACAACTGTAAATTCATTCCTCAGTGTATTTGTTGTATTGACTATATTAACAAACAACTGGAAATTCATTCCCCAGTTTATTGGTTATCATGGCTCTATCAACAAACAAGTTTAAATTCATTCCCCAGTGTATTGGTTATCATGACTCCATCAACAAACAATTGTAAATTCATTCCCCAGTGTATTGGCAATAATGGCTATATTAACAAACAGCTGTAAATCCATTCCCCAATGTATTGGTTATCATGACTATATCAACAAACAACTGTAAATTCATTCCTCAGTGTATTTGTTATAATGACTATATTAACAAACAACTGGAAATTCATTCTTCTGTGTTGTGGTTCGCATCACTATATTAACACACAACTGTAAATTCATTCCCCAGTGTATTGGTTGGAATTACTATATTCGCCAACAACTGTCAATTCATTCCCCCGTGGATTTGTTATCATGACTACATCAACAAACAAGTGTAAATTCATTCCGCGGTGAATTGGTTACGAGGACTCTGTAAAAAGACAACTTTAAATTCATTACCCAGTATATTGGTTATCATGACTATAATAACTAACAACTGTCAATTTATTCCTCATTGTTTTGGTTACCATGTCGATGTGAACAAACAACTGTAAATTCATTCCCCTGTGTATTGGTAATCATGACTCTTTTAACAGACAACGGTAAATTGATTCCCCAGTCTATCGGTTACAATGACTGTATCAACAAACCACTGCAAATTCATTCCACAATTTATTAGTTCTCATGACTCAATTAATAAAGAACTGTAAATTCATTCCCCAGTGTATTGGCAATCATGACTATATGAGCAAACAGCTATAAATCCATTCCCCATTGTATTGGCAATCATGCCTCTTTTAACAATTAACTGTAAGTTAATTCCACAGTGTATTGATTATCATGAATATATTAAGAAACAACTGTAAATTAATTCCCCAGTGTATTGGTTCTCATGAATCTGTTCACAAACAACTGTAAATTCATTCCCCAGTGTATTGTTCATCATGACTATATTAACAATCAACTGTAAATCCATTCCCCAGTGCATTGCTTATCATGACACTTTCAACATAAAACTGTAAATTCATTTCACAATGTGATTGTTATAATGACTATATTGACAAACAACTGTAAATCCATTCCCCAGTGTTGTGGTTGTCATGACTATATTAACAAACAACTGTAAATTAATTCCTCAGTGTATTTGTTATATTGACTATATTAACAAACAACTGGAAATTCATTCCCAGTGTATTGGTTATCAAGACTACATTAACAAACAACTGTGAATTCATTCCTCAGTGTATTTGTTATAATGTCTATATTAACAAACAACTGGAAATTCATTCACCAGTGTATTGGTTATCATGGCTCTATCAACAAACAAGTTTAAATTCATTCCCCAGTATATTGGTTATCATGACTATATTAACAAACAACTGTAAATTTAATCCCCAGTCTGTTGGTTATCATGACTATATCAACAAAACACTGTAAATTCATTCCACAGTGTATTGGTTATCATGACTCTTTTAACAAACAACTGTAAATTCATTCCCCAGTGTATTGGCAATAATGGCAATATTAACAAACAGCTGTAAATCCATTCCCCAGTGTTGTGGTTGTCATGACTATATTAACAAACAACTGTAAATTCATTCCTCAGTGTATTTGTTATATTGACTATATTAACAAACAACTGGAAATTCATTCCCCAGTGTTTTGGTTATCATGGCTCTGTCAACAAACAACTTTAATTTCATTCCCCAGTGTATTGGTTATCATGACTACATTAACAAACAACTGCAATTTCATTCACCAGTGCGTTTGCTGTCATGACGATATTAACAAACAATTGCAACTTTATTCCCCAGTGCATTGTTTATCATGACTCTATGAACAAACAACTGTAAATTCATTCTTCTGTGTTTTGGTTATCCTGAATCTATTTACAAATAACTGTAAATTCATTCCCCAGTGTATTGGTTCTCATGACTACATTCACAAACAACTGTAAATTCATTCCTCAGTGTATTTGTTGTATTGACTATATTAACAAACAACTGGAAATTCATTCCCCAGTGTATTGGTTATCATGGCTCTATCAACAAACAAGTTTAAATTCATTCCCCAGTGTATTGGTTATCATGACTCCATCAACAAACAATTGTAAATTCATTCCCCAGTGTATTGGCAATAATGGCTATATTAACAAACAGCTGTAAATCCATTCCCCAATGTATTGGTTATCATGACTATATCAACAAACAACTGTAAATTCATTCCTCAGTGTATTTGTTATAATGACTATATTAACAAACAACTGGAAATTCATTCTTCTGTGTTGTGGTTCGCATCACTATATTAACACACAACTGTAAATTCATTCCCCAGTGCATTGGTTGGAATTACTATATTCGCCAACAACTGTCAATTCATTCCCCCGTGGATTTGTTATCATGACTACATCAACAAACAAGTGTAAATTCATTCCGCGGTGAATTGGTTACGAGGACTCTGTAAAAAGACAACTTTAAATTCATTACCCAGTATATTGGTTATCATGACTATAATAACTAACAACTGTCAATTTATTCCTCATTGTTTTGGTTACCATGTCGATGTGAACAAACAACTGTAAATTCATTCCCCTGTGTATTGGTAATCATGACTCTTTTAACAGACAACGGTAAATTGATTCCCCAGTCTATCGGTTACAATGACTGTATCAACAAACCACTGCAAATTCATTCCACAATTTATTAGTTCTCATGACTCAATTAATAAAGAACTGTAAATTCATTCCCCAGTGTATTGGCAATCATGACTATATGAGCAAACAGCTATAAATCCATTCCCCATTGTATTGGCAATCATGCCTCTTTTAACAATTAACTGTAAGTTAATTCCACAGTGTATTGATTATCATGAATATATTAAGAAACAACTGTAAATTAATTCCCCAGTGTATTGGTTCTCATGAATCTGTTCACAAACAACTGTAAATTCATTCCCCAGTGTATTGTTCATCATGACTATATTAACAATCAACTGTAAATCCATTCCCCAGTGCATTGCTTATCATGACACTTTCAACATAAAACTGTAAATTCATTTCACAATGTGATTGTTATAATGACTATATTGACAAACAACTGTAAATTCATTCCCCAATGTATTTGTTATCATGACTATATGAACAAACAAATGTAAATTATTTTCGCAATTTTTTGGTTCTCATGACAATATTAACAATCTACTGTAAATTCATTCCCCAATGTATTGGTTGGCATGACTATTTTCACAAACAACTGTAAATCCACTCCCCAGTGTATTTTTTAACATGACTATATTCACAATCAACTGTAAATTCATTCCCCAGTGCATTGTTTATCATGTCTATTTTAACAAACAACTGTCAATTCATTCCCCAGTGTAATTGTTATAATGACGATATTAACAAATAACTGACAATTCATTCTCCAGTGGATTTGCTTTCATGACTATATCAACAAACAACTGTAAATTCATTCCCCGGTGCATTGTTTCGCATGACTCTGTTCAGAAACAACTGTAAATTCATTCCCCAGTATATTGGTTTTCATGACTATATTAACAAACAACTGTAAATTCATTCCACAGTGTATTGGTTATCATGACTCTGTTAACAAACAACTGTAAATTCATTCCCCAGTGTATTGGCAATAATGGCAATATGAACAAACAGCTGTAAATCCATTCCCCAGTGTTGTGGTTGTCATGACTATATTGACAAACAACTGTAAATTCATTCCTCAGTGTATTTGTTATAATGACTATATTAACAAACAACTGGAAATTCATTCCCCAGTGTATTGGTTATCATAGCTGTATCAACAAACAACTTTAAATTCATTCCCCAGTGTATTGGTTCTCATGACTACATTAACAAACAACTGCAATTTCTTTCACCAGTATGTTTGTTGTCATGACGATATTAACAAAGAATTGCAACTTCATTCCCCAGTGCATTGCTTATCATGATTCTATGAACAAACAACTGTAAATTCATTCTTCTGTGTTTTGGTTATCATGACTGTATTAACAAACAACTGAAAATTCATTCCCCCAGTGTATTGGTCGTCATGATTATTTTAACAAGCAACTCTGACTTCATTCCCCAGTGTATTTGTTATCATGACACATTAACAAACTACTGTAAGTTCATTCCCCAGTGCATTGATTATCATGACAATATTAACAAAGCACTGTAAATTCATTCCCCAATGTATTTGTTATCATGACTATCTGAACATACAAATGTAAATTCTTTTCCTAATTTATTGGTCATCATGACAATATTAACAAACAACTGTAAATTCATTCCCCAGTGCATTGGCTATCATGAATATTTGAACAAACAAATGTATATCCACTCCCCAGTGTATTGTTAATTGTGATTGTATTTACAAACAACTGTAAATTCGTTTCCCAGTGTATTGGTTATCATGGCTATATTCACAATCAACTGTAAATTCATTCCCCAGTGCATTAGTTTCCATGAGGACATCAACAAACTGCTGTGAATCCATTCCCCAGTGCATTGGTTATCATAACTATATGAATAATCAACTATAAATTCATTCACCAGTGTATTTGTTATCATGACTATATAAACAATCAACTGTAAATTAATTCTCCAGTGTGTTGGTTATCATGACTATGTCAACAAACACCTGTAACTTCATTCCCCAGTGTACTGGTTATCATGACTCTGTCAACAAACGACTGGAAACTCATTCACCAGTGAATTGAATAGAATGATTATATTCACAATCAACTGTGAATTCATTCCCCAGTGGATTTGTTGTCATGAATCTGTTAAGGTACAACTGTAAATCCATCCCCAGTGTATTAGTTATCATGACTATATTCACAAATAACTTTAAATTCATTCCCCAGTGTATTGGTTGTCATGACAATTTTAACAAACAACTGTAAATTCATTCGCCAGTGTATTGGTTATAATTACTATCTGCGCCAACAACTGTAGATTCATTCCCCGATGTATTGGTTTTCATAACGAGGTTAATAATCAACTGTAAATTCATTCTCCAGTGTGTTGGTTATCATGACGATATTGACACCCAAATGTAAAATCATTCCCCAGTGTATTTGTTATCATGACACTGTTAACAAACAATTGTACATTCATTCCCCAGTGTATTAGTTATGATGAATATATCGACAATCCACTATAAATTCACTCCCCAGTGGATTTGTTGTCATGACTCTGTTAACATACTACCGTCAATCCACTCCCCAGTGTATTGGTTATCATCACTATATTAACAATCAACTATAAATTCATTCACCAGTGCATTTGTTATCATGACTATATTAACAATCGACTATAAATTCATTCACCAGTGTATTTGTTATCATGACTATATTAACAATCAACTGTAAATTCATTCCACCAGTGTATTGGTTGTCATGACAATATTCACAAACAACTGTAAATTAATTTCCCAATTTATTAGTTATCATGACTATATCAACAAACAACTGTAAATTCATTCCCCAATGTGTAGGTTATCATGCCTATATTAACAAACAACTGAAAATTCATTCCCCCAGTGTGTTGGTCATCATGAATATGTTAACAAACAACTGTAAATTCATTCCCCAATGTATTAGTTATCATGACTACATTAACACACAACTGTAAATTCATTCCCCATTGTATTAGTTATCATGACTATATTAACATACAACTGTAAATTAATTCCCCGCTGCATTAGTTATCATGACTATATTAACAAACCACTGTAAATTCATGCCCCCCAGTGTATCGATTATAAAGTCTATATTAACAAACAACTTTAAATTCATTCACCAACGTATTAGTTATCATGAATATAGTTACAAATAACTGCAAATTGTTTGGCCGATGTATTCGATATCATGATTACATTAATAAACAACTGTAAATCCATTCCCCCAGTGTATTGGTTATCATGACGATTTTAACAAACAACTCTAAATTACTTCCCCATTGTATTGGCTCGCATGATTGTATGAACAAACAATTGTAAATTCGTTCCCTCAGTTTATTGCATACCATGGCGAAATTAACAAGCAACTAAATTCATTCCCCAGTGTCTTGGTTATCATGACTATGTTAACAAACAATTCGAAATTCATTCCCCCAGTGTGTTAATTATCATGACTATATTAACAAACCACGGTAGATTCCTTCCCCAGCATCTTGGTTATCATGACTATATTAACAAACAATTTAAATTATTTCCCATTGCATTAGTTATCATGACTATATTAACAAACAACTGCAAATTCATTCCCCCGTGTCTTGGTTATCATGACTATTTTAACAAACAACTGTAATTTCATTCCCCAGTGTATTGGTTATCATGACTATTTTAACAATCAACTGTAAATTCATTCACCGATGCATTGGTTATCATGACTATATCAACATACAACTCTAAATTACTTCCCCATTGTATTGGTTATCATGATGGTATCAACAAACATTTGTAAATTCGTTCCCTCAGTGTATTGGTTACCATGATTTTATTAACAAGCAACTAAATTCATTCTCCGGTGTCTTGGTTATCGTGACTATATCAACAAACAATTCTAAATTCATTCCCCCAGTGTGTTATTTATCATGACTACATTAACAAAGAACTGTAAATTCATTCCCCGATGATTTGGTTGTAAGGAATATATTAACAAAAAACTGTAAATTCATTCCCCGATGTATTAGTTATCATGACTATATGAACATCCAACTGTAAATTCCTTCACCAGTGTATTGGATATCATGACTATATCAACAAACAACTGCAAATTCATTCCCCAATGTTTTGGTTATCGTGACTATATTCACAAACAACTGTAAATTCATTCTCCAGTGTATTGGTTATCATGGCTCTATTGACAAACAACTGTAAATTCATTGCCCAGTGTCATTGTTATCATGACTCTATTAACACAAAACTGTAAATTGATTCCCCAATGTATTCTTTATTATGACTATATGAACAATCAACTGTAATTTCATCCCCAGTGTATTTGTTATTTTGACTATATTAACAATCAACTGTAAAGTCATTCCCCAGTGTGTGAGTTATCATGAGCATATTAAAAAAACTGTAAATTCATTCCCCAGTGTATTGTTTATCATGACTATATTAACAAACAAATGTAAATTGATTTCCCAGTGTTGTGGTTATCATGACTCTGTTAACAAACAACTGTGAATTCATTCCCCAGTGTATTACTTCTCATGACTATATTTACAAACATATGTAAATTCATTCCGCAGTGTATATGTTATAATGACTGTATTAACAAACAAAATGAGAATTCATTCCCCAGTGTATTGGTTTTCATGACGACATGCACAAACAAATATAAATTCATTCCCCATTGTATTAGTTATCATGACTATATTAACATACAACTGTAAATTAATTCCCCGCTGCATTAGTTATCATGACTATATTAACAAACCACTGTAAATTCATGCCCCCCAGTGTATCGATTATAAAGTCTATATTAACAAACAACTTTAAATTCATTCACCAACGTATTAGTTATCATGAATATAGTTACAAATAACTGCAAATTGTTTGGCCGATGTATTCGATATCATGATTACATTAATAAACAACTGTAAATCCATTCCCCCAGTGTATTGGTTATCATGACGATTTTAACAAACAACTCTAAATTACTTCCCCATTGTATTGGCTCGCATGATTGTATGAACAAACAATTGTAAATTCGTTCCCTCAGTTTATTGCATACCATGGCGAAATTAACAAGCAACTAAATTCATTCCCCAGTGTCTTGGTTATCATGACTATGTTAACAAACAATTCGAAATTCATTCCCCCAGTGTGTTAATTATCATGACTATATTAACAAACCACGGTAGATTCCTTCCCCAGCATCTTGGTTATCATGACTATATTAACAAACAATTTAAATTATTTCCCATTGCATTAGTTATCATGACTATATTAACAAACAACTGCAAATTCATTCCCCCGTGTCTTGGTTATCATGACTATTTTAACAAACAACTGTAATTTCATTCCCCAGTGTATTGGTTATCATGACTATTTTAACAATCAACTGTAAATTCATTCACCGATGCATTGGTTATCATGACTATATCAACATACAACTCTAAATTACTTCCCCATTGTATTGGTTATCATGATGGTATCAACAAACATTTGTAAATTCGTTCCCTCAGTGTATTGGTTACCATGATTTTATTAACAAGCAACTAAATTCATTCTCCGGTGTCTTGGTTATCGTGACTAGATCAACAAACAATTCTAAATTCATTCCCCCAGTGTGTTATTTATCATGACTACATTAACAAAGAACTGTAAATTCATTCCCCGATGATTTGGTTGTAAGGAATATATTAACAAAAAACTGTAAATTCATTCCCCGATGTATTAGTTATCATGACTATATGAACATCCAACTGTAAATTCCTTCACCAGTGTATTGGATATCATGACTATATCAGCAAACAACTGCAAATTCATTCCCCAATGTTTTGGTTATCGTGACTATATTCACAAACAACTGTAAATTCATTCTCCAGTGTATTGGTTATCATGGCTCTATTGACAAACAACTGTAAATTCATTGCCCAGTGTCATTGTTATCATGACTCTATTAACACAAAACTGTAAATTGATTCCCCAATGTATTCTTTATTATGACTATATGAACAATCAACTGTAATTTCATCCCCAGTGTATTTGTTATTTTGACTATATTAACAATCAACTGTAAAGTCATTCCCCAGTGTGTGAGTTATCATGAGCATATTAAAAAAACTGTAAATTCATTCCCCAGTGTATTGTTTATCATGACTATATTAACAAACAAATGTAAATTGATTTCCCAGTGTTGTGGTTATCATGACTCTGTTAACAAACAACTGTGAATTCATTCCCCAGTGTATTACTTCTCATGACTATATTTACAAACATATGTAAATTCATTCCGCAGTGTATATGTTATAATGACTGTATTAACAAACAAAATGAGAATTCATTCCCCAGTGTATTGGTTTTCATGACGACATGCACAAACAAATATAAATTCATTCCCCATTTTTTTTGTTATGTTGACTAAATTAACAACTGTAATTTCATTCCCCAGTGTCTGAGTTATCATGAGTATATTAACACAACACTGTAAATTCATTCCCCAGTGTATTGGTTATTATGACTATCTGAACATTCAACTGTCAATCCATTCCACAGTGCATTGGTTATCATGACAATGTGAACAATCAACTGTCAATTCATTTCCCCAGTGTATTGGCTATCATGACTATATTAACAAACAATTGTAAATTCATTCGCACAATGTATTGGTTTGCGGGACTAAAGTAACACATGTAAATCCATTCCTCAGTGTATTGGTTATCATGACTATATTAACAAACAACTGTAAATTGTTTTCCCAGTGTATTAGTTATTATGACCATCTGAACAAACAACTGTAAATCCATTCCCCAGTGTATTGGTTATCATGACTAAAAGAACAAACCAATTAAATTCATTTCCCCAATGTATTGATTATCATGACTACAATAACAAACAACTGTAAATTCAATCTCCATTGTATTTATTATCTTGACTATATGAATAAACAAGTGTAAAGTCGTTCCCCAGTTTATTAGTTATCATGACTGATATCAACACAGAACTGCAAATTCGTTCCCCAGTGTATTAGTTATCATGTCGATGTGAACAAAGAGCTGTAAATTCATTCCCCACTGTATTGGTTATCATGACTCTATTGACAAACAACTGTAAATTCATTCCCGATTGTATTGGTTATCATGAATACCTTAACAAAGAACTTTAAATTCATTCCACAGTGCATTTGTTATCCTGAATATATAAACAAACAACTGTAAATTCATTCCCCAGTGTATTGGTTATCATGACTATATTAACGAACAACTGCGAATACATTCCCCAGTGTATTGGTTCTCATGACTATATTAACAAACAACTGTAAATTCATTCTCCAGTGTATTGGTTCTCATGACTATATCAACAAACAATTGTAAATTCATTCCCCAGTGTATTGGTTATCATGACTATATTAACAAACAACTGTAAATTCATTCCCCAATGTGTTGGTTATCATGACTACAATAACACACAACTGAAAATTCATTCCCCCAGTGTATTGGTTGTCGTGACTATGTCAACAAACAACTGTAAATTCATTCCCTAATGTATTAGTTATCAAGACTATATTAACAAACAACAGGAAATTCATTCCCCAGTGTATTAGTTATCATGACTATATGAACAAACAACTGTAAATTCATTCCCCAATATGTTGGTTATCATGACTATATTAACAAACAACTGTAAGTTCATTCCATAATGTATTCGTTATCATGACTATATCAACATAAAACTGTAAATTAATTCCCCGATGCATTAGTTATCATGACTATATTAACAAACCACTGTAAATTCATGCCCCAGTGCATTGGCTATCATGACTACCTTAACAAAGAACTTTGAATTCATTCCACAGTGCATTGGTTATCATGACTATGTTAACAAACAACTGTAATTTCATTCCCCAGTGTATTGGTTATAATAACTATATTAACAAACAACTGTTAATTCATTCCCCAGTGCATTGGTTATCACGTCTTTATTAACAAACAACTGTAAATTCATTCCCCAGTGTATTGGTTATCACGACTTTATAAACAAACAACTGTAAATCAATTCCCCCAGTGTATTGGTTATCATGGCAATTTTAACAAGCAACTCTAAATTAATTCTCTATTGTATTGGTTATCATGATTGTATCAACAAACAATTGTAAATTCGTTCTCCCAGTGAATTGGTTACCATGACTATATTAACAAGCAACTAACTTCATTCCCCTGTGTCGTGCTTATCATGACTATATTAACAATCAACTCTAAGTTCATTCCCCCAGTGTGTTATTTATCATGACTACATCAACAAACAACTGTAAATTCATTCCCCGATGTATTAGTTATCATGACTATATTAACATACAACTTTAAATTCCTTCCCCATCATCTTCGTTATCATGACTATATTAACAAACAATTTACATTATTTCCCATTGCATTAGTTATCATGACTATATTAAAAAACAACTGTAAATTCATTCCCCAGTGTTTTGGTTATCATGACTCGATTGACAAACAACTGTAAATTCATTCCCCAGTGTATTAGTTCTGATGACTATACTAACAATAAACTGAAAATTCATTCCCCAATATATTTGTTATCATGTCCAATTTAACTACTCACTTTAACTTTATTCCCCTCAATCAGTTATCATTTTCATTATAACAATCAACTGTAATGTTATTGCTTCTATGATTCTATGGAGATAGAGAACGAAAAATAATAAATATAAAGGGAATTCGGGAGGAACAGAAAGAGGGAGAGGGGTGAGAGGGAAACCGATAGAGAGAGGGAAAGTGAAACAGACTGGCTTTTCCCTCTCCCTTCGCATGGCTTTCTGGAAAGTGCAGACTTTTTCGATCGCGGGATAAATGCAGCTGAAGTGCTCGGTTCGATCAAGCAGAGACTATTTCTCTAATGGGGGGAGGTGCTGCATCTTAAGTCACCTTAGAGTCAGACACACGCTGTTTGATAAACAGGTATGACATTTGCTCTCCGTTTTTAGCAGACAACCAACAAGGAATCATTTTTTGAAATTGATCCAGAAATATTGTCGTTTATTTGATGATGGCAAAGGAGGATTGGAGAACGAGAGGAGATGGGTCCTCTCCTCACAGGGCAGACTGTTGCTGGTTTTGTACCTCGACAGATTCCGCTTTTCCTATCCTGTCCCTGACTGCCACGATGCACTGGTTTAGTTCTCAGTTCTGAAACTGGTATCTTCCCCGAGACCAGATGCTGTCACTCTGAGATCTTCATGAACATTGTACCTTCAATCCTAATCATATCTTGACATCTGTAGCTTGGCTCATTCATGCAGGTGGATTTTGATTTCATTCCAAACTCGTGTTAGCTGTGGTTCAGTGGGAGCACAATCGCTTCTGAACCATAGGGTTGTGTGTTATAAGCCCGTTGGAGCGCTGGTATTCAGTGTCCCAACAAATACCTGGCAAGGGACCAGATGAACCTTTGACCCCTTCACCTTACATCCTCACTGAAGAACTGTCTGGGTTTAACCTCCCAGCTTATGTCCAGAAGTGAATGATGCCAAATATTGCTCGCTGAACTGGCTTACATCTCCCAGTTCAGATTGAATCAGTTCATCTCACCGACCATTAATTAGGATCCCCACAAGCTACTGAGTGAATGGATTAACACTTTCTTTCCAAATCTTCAAAGAAGTCAGACAGCAAATCATGCACAATAGTGGTTTATTGACTTGGAAATCATAATTACCGTTGTTAAACATTGAGTACAACAATAATAAGTACATATAGAGAGTTGCATACAGGGTCAAGTAGCAATTTTAATAACAAATAATTAATAGGCATACAATTAACACAATGAATAACCGATTGCAAAAGCAGCTGAGAGTATCACCGTAATTCAGCATTAGCTGGATCACTGATTCTCACATTATAGTTTAGATCCGTGTCTGACAATATTGCAGATTAGTGAGATTAATTTAGGATTCACTGTGTGGATATCTGACAATTTAACCCCATGAGATCGCCAGGCTAAGGAATAGATTAGAGAACAAATTCACATCGGGCGTCAGAGCAAAACGGGCGACAGCGAATCGGCAGCTCGTTTTCTACTCTGCCTGATTCTATTTTCCATTTAATGCTGCATTCCCCGATGAGATGTTAAACCAGGGCTCCCTTTGTCTCAGTGCATGTAAGAATGCAGCCCCACCATGGACCCTTCCAGACTCTGCATTGACCCACTGTCCCACTGCAGCCCAGACTGAGCCCCACCCTGTGCCCTTCCTGTCTGTACATTGACCCAGTGTCTCACTGCAGCCCAGACTGAGCCACACCCTGGGCCCTTCCTGTCTGTACATTGACTCAGTGTCTCACTGCAGCCCAGACTGAGCCCCACCCTGGGCACTTCCTGTTTGTACATTGACTCAGTGTCCCACTGCAGCCCAGACTGAGCCCCACCCTGGGACATTCCTGTCTGTACATTGACCCAGTGACCCACTGCAGCCCAGACTGAGCTCTACCCTGGGCCCTTCCTGTCTGTACATTGAAATAGTGTTCCACTGCATCCCAGACTGAGTCCCACACTGGGCCCTTCCTGTCTGTACATTGACCCAGTGTCCCACTGCATCCCAGACTGAGCCCCACCCCGGGCCCTTCCTGTCTGTTCATTGACCCAGTGTCCAACTGCAGCCCAGAATGAGCCCCACCATTGGTACCCCTGTAAATATCGACTCACTCTCACCGACCCCTGTAAATAATGACAGAATCTGGGGACTTCCTAAATATCTACAGTCCTTGGAACCATTTTACATATTGGCTCACTCACAGACATCCATCATTTTGATGACACAATCTGGGGGCTGTCTCTATATCTACAGTCCTTGGTCCCCCTTTTTCATGTTGATTCACTCTCCCAGACCCCTCGACAAGCGGAAACAAGAACATCAACAACTTGCCTTTATACAGCACCTTTAACGCAGTAAAACGTCTCAATGCACTTTACGGGAGCGATGAGCAAACACAATTTGACACTGAGCCACATGAGGAGACATTAGGACGGGGTCAAAGAGGTAGGTTTTAAGAGTGCCTTCAAGGAGGAGAGAGAGGTGGAGAGGTGGAGAGGTTTAGGGAGGGAATTCCAGAGCTTCGGGCCGAGACAGCAGAAGGCATGGCCGCCAATGGTGCAGCGATTAAATTCGGGAATGCGCAAGAGGCCAGAATTGGAAGATCGCAGAGGTCGCGGAGGGTTGTGGGGTTGGAGGAGGTGACAGATGTTCGGAGGGGCGAGGCCATGGAGGGAATTGAAAACAAGGATGAGAATTTTAAATTCGAGGCGCTCCCGGATCTCGAGCCAATGTAGGTCGGCGAGCACAGGGATGATGGGAGAAAGGGACTTGGTGCGAGTTTGGATACGAGCAGCAGAGTTGTGGATGCGCTCAAGTTTATGGAGAGTCGAAGATAAGAGGCCAGCCAGGTGACCACTGTAATCGTCCAGTCTGGAGGTAACAAAGGCATGGATGAGGGTTTCAGCAGCAGATGAACTGAGGCAGGGGCAGAGACGGGGGTGATGTTAGGGAGGTGAAGTAAGCGGTCTTAATGATGGAACTGGTTTATGTTCAGAAGCTCATCTCAAGGTCAAATAGGACGCCAAGGTTGCAAACGGCCAGGGAGACAGATGGAGTCGCTGGTTTGGGAACGGAGTTTGTGGCAGGGACCAAAAACAATGACTTTGCCCTTCCCAATATTGAGTCGCAGGAAATTGTTGCTGATCCAGTACTGAATGTCAGACACGCAATGTGACAAATGAGAGACAGTGGAAGAGTCGAGAGAGGTGGTTGTGAGGTTGAGCTGGGTGTTGACATTGTACATGTGGAATCTGATTTTGTGTTTTCGGATGATGACGCCGAGGGACAGCATGTCGATGAGAAATAGGAGGAGGACAAGGATCGATCCTTGGGGGACTCCAGAGGTAACGATGAGGTAGAAGGAAGAGAAGCCATTGCAGGTTATTCACTGGTTACCACTGGATAGATAAGAATGGAACCAGGCGAGCGCAGTCCCTCCCAGCTGGACAATGGAGGTCAGGCCTTGGAGGAGGATGGTGCGGTCAACCGTGTGAAAGGCTGCAGACAGGTCGAGAAGGATGAGGAGGGATAGTTTACCACAGTCTCAGTCACATAGGATGTCAATTGTGACTTTTATAAGGGCCATTTCAGCACTGTGACAGGAGCGGATACCTGATTGGAGGGATTCAAACATGGAGTTGTGGGAAAGATGGGCACGGATTTGAGAGATGACAACACGTTAAATAAATTTGGAGAGGAAAGGGACATTGGAGATGGAGGCGATAGTTTGCAAGGACAAAGGGGTCAAGAGTGTTTTTTTGAGGATAGGGTAATGACTGCAGATTTGAAGTGGAGGAGGACAGTACCTGAGAAGAGGGAACCGTTAACAATATCAGCTAACATGGGGCCCGAGAAGGGAAGTTGGGTGGTCAGCAGTTTAGTGGGAATTGGGTTGAGGGAGCAGGAGGTGGGTCTCATGGTGAAGATGAGCTCGGAGAGGGTATGAGTGGAAACAGGAGAGAAACAAGAGAAAGATGTGAGTTCAGGGCTTGGGCAGGGGGGAGCCGTAGGGGAAGTTTGCCTCGGTGGGCTAGGGGAAGCGAGGCAGCTGAACGGATGGTCTCCATCTTAGTGACAAAGAATTCCATGAGCTTCTCGCACTTTTCGTTGGAGTTGATGGTGGAAGGGGACAGGGGAGAGGGGTTTAAGAAGATGGTTTCTGGTGGCGAAGAGAAGCCGGGGGTTATCTTTACATTCCAGGATGATCCTGGAATAGTGAGCAGTCTTGGCAGAGGAGAGAAGGACCCGATACTGCCCGAAAGAAGGCCCAAAAGAAGGAGAAATTAGGAGGGTTGACAAAAGCTTGAAGCAAGAGATGGGTTTCACGGGAGCTCTGAAAGAAGGAAAGAACTTGCCTTTGTATCGCGCCTTTCAAGACCTCAGGACGTCCCAAAACAGTCAATGAAGTACATTGTGAAGTGCAGTCACTGTGGTAATGTAGGAAACGCAGCAGCCAATTTGCACACTGCAAGCTCCCACACATTTCATTGAGATAAATGAGAAGAAAATCAGTTTCAGTAATGTTGGTTGGTGGATAAATTTTGGCCAAGACACCAGGAAGAGCTCCTCTACACTATTTTGAATATTGCCAGGGGATCTTTTACATCTACCTGAGAGGGCAGATGCGCCCTCGCTTTAACGTGTCCCAAAAAAGTTGGCACCTCCGAAATTGTCGCGCTCCATCATTACTGCCCCTCCGAACGTTCAGCACTCCCTCAGTACTGCCACTCCGACAGTACTGACCCGCTGCAGTCCGTGTGGTGAAGGTTCTCCCACAGTGCTGTTAGGAAGGGAGTTCCAGGATTTTGACCCAGCAACAATGAAGGAACGGCGATATATTTCCAAGTCGGGATGGTGTGTGACTTGGAGGGAAACTTGCAGGTGGTGTTGTTCCCATGTACCTGCTGCTCTTTTCCTTCTGGTGGTAGAGCTCTCGGGTTTGGGAGGTGCTGTCGAAGAAGCCTTTGCGAGTTGCTGCCGTGCATCCTGTGAATGTTTATGGTGGTAGATGGGGTGCCAATGAAGCGGGCTGCTTTGTCCTGGATGGTGTCGAGCTTCTCTAGTGTTGTTGGAGCTGCACTCATCCAGACAAGTGGAGAGTATTCCATCACACTCCTGAATTGTGCCTCGTCGATGGTGGAAAGGCTTTGGGGAGTCAGGAGGTGAGTAACTCGCCGCAGAATAACCAGCTTCTGACCTGCTATTGTAGCCACAGTATTTATGTGGCTGGTCCAGTTAAGTTTCTGGTCAATGGTGACCCCCAGGATGTTGATGGTGGGGGATTCTGCGATGGTAATGCCGTTGAATGTCGAGGGGAGGTGGTTAGACTCTCTCTTTTTGGAGATGGTCATTGCCTGGCACTTGTCTGGCGCGAATATTACTTGCTACTTATCAGCCCAAGCCTGATGTTGCCCAGGTCTTGCTGCATGCGGGCACGGAATGCTTCATTATCCGAGGATTTACGAATGGAACTGAACACTGTGCAATCATCAGCTAACTTCCCCATTTCTGACCTTATGATGGAGGGAATGTCATTGATGAAGCAGCTGAAGATGGTTGGGCTGAGGACACTGCCCTGAGGAACTTCTGCAGCAATGTCCTGGGGCTGAGATGATTGGCCCCCAACAACCACTACCATCTTCCTTTGTGCTAGGTATGACTCCAGCCACTGGAGAGTTTTCCCCCTGATTCCCATTGACTTCAATTTTACTCGGGCTCCTTGGTGCCACATTCAGTCAAATGCTGCCTTGATGTCAAGGGCAGTTACTCTCACCTCACCTCTGGAATTCAGCTCTTTTATCCATGTTTGGACCAAGGCTGTAATGAGGTCTGGAGCCGAATGATCCTGGCGGAACCGAAACCGAGCATCGGTGAGCAGGTTACTGGAGAGTAAGTACCGCTTGATAGCACTGTCGACGACACCTTCCATCACTTTTTTTGATGATTGAGAGTCGTCTGATGGGGCGGTCATTGGCAGGATTGGATTTGTCCTGCTTTTTGTGGACAGGATATACGTGAGCAATTTTCCACATTGTTGGGTAGATTGAGAAGAATAAGCCCATATTCTCTAGTTCAGAAGAATGAGAGGTGATCTCATTGAAAATTATAACATTCTTAGAAGACTTGACAGGATAGATGCTGTTAGGCTGTTTCCCCTGGCTGGAGAGTCTAGAACTTGGGATCATAGTCTCAGGATAAGGGGTGGGCGATTTCGGACTGAGATGAAGAGGAATTTCTTCACTGAGTGTTGTGATTCGTTGGAATTCTCAACCCCAGACGAGTGTGGATGGTGAGTCGTTGAGTATATTCAAGGCTGAGATCGATGAACATTTGCACTCTAAAGGAATCAAGGGATATGTGGATAGGCCGGGAACGTCGAGTTGAGGTCGAAGATCAGCCATGATCTGACAGAATGGCGGAGCAGGCTCGAGGTGCCGTATAGCCTACACTTGCTCCTTATTCCTCACGTTCTTATAACCATCCGAGAGCACAGTGCTCCCTCAGTACTGACCAGCCGACAGCACAGTGCTCCCTCAGTACTGACCATCCGACAGCACTGTGGTCCCTCAGTACTGGTCAACCGACAGCACAGTGCTCCCTCAGTACTGGTTATCCGACAGCACAGTGCTCCCTCAGTACTGAACATCCGACAGCACAGTGCTCTTTCAGAACTGACCATCCGACAGCACAGTGCTCCCTCAGTACTGACCATCTGACAGAGCTGTGCACCCTCAGGACTGACCATCTGACAGAACTGTGCTCCCTCAGTACTGACCATCCGACAGAACTGTGCTCCGTCAGTACTGACCATCCGACAGAACTGTGCTCCCTCAGGACTGACCATCTGACAGAACAGTGCTCCCTCAGTACTGCCATCAGACAGCACAGTGCTCCCTCAGTACTGAAGATCCGACAGCACAGTGCTCTTTCAGAACTGACCATCCGACAGCACAGTGCTCCCTCAGTACTGACCATCCGACAGAACAGTGCTCCCTCAGTACTGAACATCCGACAGCACTGTGCTCCCTCAGTACTGAACATCCGACAGCACTGTGCTCCCTCAGTACTGACCATCCGACAGCACATTGCTCTTTCAGAACTGACCATCCGACAGCACAGTGCTCCCTCAGTAATGACCATCCGACAGGACAGTGCTCCCTCCGTCCTGACCATCCGACAGCACAGTGCTCCCTCAGTACTGAACATCCGACAGCACTGTGCTCCCTCAGTACTGAACATCCGACAGCACTGTGCTCCCTCAGTACTGACCATCCGACAGCACATTGCTCTTTCAGAACTGACCATCCGACAGCACATTGCTCACTCAGTACTGACCATCCGACAGAACTGTGCTCCCTCAGTACTGACCATCCGACAGAACTGTGCTCCCTCAGGACTGACCATCTGACAGAACAGTGTTCCCTCAGTACTGCCATCAGACAGCACAGTGCTCCCTCAGTACTGACGATCCGACAGCACAGTGCTCTTTCAGAACTGAACATCCGACAGCACTGTGCTCCCTCAGTACTGACGATCCGACAGAACAGTGCTCTTTCAGAACTGCCCATCCGACAGCACAGTGCTCCCTCAGTACTGAACATCCGACAGCACTGTGCTCCCTCAGTATTGACCATCCGACAGCACAGTGCTCCCTCAGTACTGACCATCCGACAGCACTGTGCTCCCTCAGTATTGACCATCCGACAGCACAGTGCTCCCTCAGTACTGACCATCCGACAGCACTGTGCTCCCTCAGTATTGACCATCCGACAGCACAGTGCTCCCTCAGTACTGACTATCCGACAGCTCTGTGGTCCCTCAGTCCTGACCATCCGACAGGACAGTGCTCCCTCAGTACTGACCATCCGACAGCACAGTGCTCCCTCAGGACTGACCATCCGATGGAACAGTGCTCTCTGAGTACTGCACTACAGTGTCTGCCTGGATTGTGTGTTCAGGTCTCTGGAATGGGACTTGAACTCACAACCTTCTGACTCAGAGGTGAGAGTGGTACCACTGAGCCCCGGCTGGCACCTGAAACGAGGAGAGGAAGATGGAGGGGCTTACGGAGACCACATTGGAGCGTGGATATCACTGAAGGCACGGCTGTCAAAAGAAGGACAAATGCACTGTGGATGCACAAGTTGCCAGAAGTGGAGGACGGGAGTGGTGAGCGACTCACCAATCAAAAAGCCAGGGGTGGGATGGAATCGGTAGCGAGGACTTTCCAAATGTTAACTGGAGGAAATTGTTGTCTCATCGAAAACAGAATGTGGGTCTGACAAACACAAAAACATTGGAGTCTTAGAAACATAGAAAGGTTACTGCACAGAAGGAGGCCATTCGGCGATTCGAGTCCGTGCCGGCTCTCTGCAAGAGCAATCCAGCTAGTCCCACTCCTCTGCCCTTTCCCCGTTGTCCTGCATTTTTTTTTCCTTTCAAGTACTTCTCCGGTTCCCTTCTGAAGGCCATGATTGAATCTGCCTCCACCATCCCCTCTGGCAGTGCATTCCAGATCCGAACCACTCGCTGTGTAAAAAGGTTTTTACTCATGACATTTTTGGTTCCTTTGCCAATCTCCTTAAATTGATGTCCTCTGATTCTTGTCCCTACCGCCAATGGGAGCAATTTTTCTCTATCTGCTCTATCTGGACCCCTCATCGTTTTGAACAACTCTCTCAAATCTCCTCTCAACCTTCTTTGTTCCAAGGAGAATAACCACAGCTTCTCCAGTCTATGCACATAATTAAAGTCCCTCATCCCGGGAATCATTCTGGTAAATATCTTCTGCACCTCCTCTCAAACCTTCACATTTTTCCGAAAGTGCGGGGCCCAGAACTGGACATAATACTCCAATTGTGGACGAACCAGTGTTTTATCAAGGTTCATCATGATATCCTTGCCTTTGTGTTCAATGCCTCTATTTATAAAGCCCAGGATTCTGCATGCATTTTTAACTGCTTTCTCAACTTGGACTGCCACCTTCAACGATTTGTGTATAGAAAAGCTCAGATCTCTGTCCCGCACGAAGAGTCAAGAGAGGCGGTAGTTTTGTCAGCATCCATCCGAAAGCTAGTCCGTGTCTGCGGACTATGTAACCAAAGGGCAGCATGTAGATGAGGAAGAGGAGGGAGCCAAGGATTGAACCTTTAGAAACATCAGAGATAAAGGTGATAGGGCGGGAAGAGAAGCTTCTCCTGGCTCTGATCAGATAGGTGAGTGGAACCAAGAGAGGGGAGTCCCAGCAAAAGGGACCAGTGTCCGATGTATGAGGAGGTCATTGGTGGGTTTGCTGTTGGTATGAAAACGGGGAGGGGTGGGCCATGGAGGGATTTAAACTCAAGGATGAGAACTTTAAATTTAAGGAACTGGGAGGCAGTGAGGGTCAGCGAGGCCGAGCAGGACCTGGTGCTGGTTGGACATGAATAACAGAGTTTTGGACGAGCTCACATTTATGGAAGGTGGAGGTTGGGTGGCCGGCCAGGAGTGCATTGGAGGACTGGAGTTTGGAGGGGACAGAGGCAATTATGAGGGCTTCAATGGCAATGGGTTGAGGAAGGAATGGAGGCGGGTGAGGGAATCACGGGGCCTTTGCGATGGATGTCAAATCGGGTCATGAGCTCAGCTCAGTGTTACACGGGGCCAATTTTACTGGAGCCGTTAACCAATGTAGAATAAACGGGTAAACATCTGCAGTAATAGCGGAGAGAGGAATGTCAATGGGACACGTTCAGTGTCCGTCCGCTAATATCACCCACAGTCATTTCTAGGCTGCAACCCTCAACCTACCCTACTTGTGTCCCCGGATTCAGTCTACAATGCGGAGAATCTGGAACATTTATAGATGAATCTCCAGGAGTGAACATGGTGAATACAATTAGATAAAAACTGTAAATGGATACGCTCATTATTATTGGATCAGTCCTGTATGAGAACAGATTTAAACTTTATTCCTAAGAGAGGTCTGATTAAGATAATATCCTGGACTTTGAGATCTTCGTGTTTTATTCACCACATTATTTACATCGGAGTCAAAGCTGCTGATGTAATGTGTTTGTTAAACTGACTGTAACTAACAGCAATGGTCAGGAGTATAACCGTGTCAGTGGAGACTTATCCCCTGTATAAATCAGGGCTTGTTGGAATGGATCAGCTCAGAGTGCCTGTTGGAGCTGTGGATTCCAGGCCAACAGAAATCAGTGCTTCTCACAGAAATGGGATATCTGGTAATAATTCATGTACGACGCATGTATTATCCTGTTCTTGCAGCCATTGGAGTTCCAGGTAAGCCATTATCCCAGCTGTTAATGATTTAAATCAGTGTTAAGTCTAATGCTGTACTCGGCAAACTACTTTTTCTCCCGACATATATTACACAGTGACCTGTTCTGTTCTATTGGTTGAATGATGGAATGTGTAAAGTCTCTGCTCTTTCGGTCTTGTAGGAGGTGCATTATATCCGTTATGAACTTCGTATATCCAACACTGGCATTGTTACTGGATTATTCCCTGTATTAATATATTGTTGACTCATGCTATCTCCTTAACTTGTAAACGCTCGAACTTGTAGGAGTTATATTATATCTGTAGTGACCTTTGTACATACAAACCTGGCATCATTACTGGATTATTCCCGTACTGAATGTATTGGAATCAGACGCTGTCAGGACTAAGAGCTGGTATCAGACCATCAGGAGCTGTTAATATTTCCATCGTGTGGAACTAACCTGTCCTGGAATATGTTTTCATCAATGTGTTTTCAGTGATTGATAATGAGACAGCTCACGGTCTCAGTGTTACAAGGAGGCAGTGCAGTGTCCTCCCTCCCCAATAACATGCTTCATTTTAACTGAGATTTCAATGTATTTATTGGTGATCACTGTTATGAAATATTATTTCATTATGTGTGTATCTGACGCCGCTTCAGATGTCTGGTGACTGAACTGAGTTTTCTGCTGAATCTTTCACATCTCCTTCTCTGTTTCACTGTGGATGAATTCACTGACTGTCACTGGACTTCACTGTAAAATGAAATGTTTTAATGTTATCTTGCATCAGTTAACACTATATCTGTTGGAATCAGGAGCCCTTCTATGTATCTGCAGATTATAAGTGTGATTTGGCGTTTTGTTAATTGAACAATCCCGCCATCTATCACTTTAGTTTATAATTACAGCAGAAGGAATCTTAATTATTGTGAGAGCTATCTGGGAGAGGAAATTGATTCTGTTTATTCCATGATTTGAAGATGAAGTGAACAGTGTAGGTGAACAAGTGGAGAATCGGATGATCTGTAGAAACATTAAACTATTCCACAGAGGCTTCACTATTTAACAAACTGACACTGAGAATAGGATCGGTGGAACAGGGGGCTGGCGAACAGAATGCAGGCACAGGATGATAGGATTTAATCGGATATGAAAATGGACTTGAGAAAGAGAGTAGAGTGAGTGATCGAGAGGGAGACTGAGAGGGAAAGCGAGAGGCTGTGGTGTGAATAATTCATCAGAATGAACTGCTGAAACTTCCAGTACAATTAAACATTGAAAATGTGACTTATGATATTGTCAGATTGGGTGAGTTTTTATTGTGGGACTCGCTCCTTGTGTTTATATCCCTGTCAGGCACTCAGTCTGTTTTTGTGAATGTTCCTTGTTTTCCAACGTATAATTAAACATGATTAAAAGTTACTTCAAGAAGAGAATCAATAATTTCTTGATCGTAATGAATTATTCGGATACTGTACGTTAAAGTTGGGGTGAGTTCAATGAACAACGAGGTTGATTTAATTAATACATATCAATTTAATTTTAATTGAATGCACAAAGTAAATTTATTGAACATATTTTAAAACCAACACAGGTTCGCTGACACCAATAACCACAGAAATGAACTGTTGAATGTATTAGTTGGATTGTGTTAGTGGGACCCATAGATTAGATTTCCTCTCACACTCTGCTGCAGTCTCTCCCTGTGAATCCCAGCCTCTCCTCCCATTGCATTGAATCCTCTGTCTCCTCATCCGTTCCTTCAGTTTGTCCACTTTCCCAAATCTTCTGCTCCTGACTCCCCTCCAGCTCCGAGACGTCCTTTTATTTGGCTCCCTCCCAATCTCACTCACTGGCTCGGTCTCCAGCTGCCTTTCCCGTTTAGTGCCAGCCCCTGTCGGCTCATTTAACCCAGAGGAAAAAACCAGCTGCACCTCCCCCTGTCCCCTCACATACCGACCCTTCCCTCTCTTTCCCTGTCCGCCTGCAACCTAACTCCTGCTTTAATCCGCTGTATTCCCATTGTGTAAAACGCCTTCTCCCTTCCCCACCGGCACTGTGCCCTCACTCAGCCCTTCCAGTGGATCCGTTGTCTCATTTTATTCACTTTCTGTATCCATCTCCCAATTCATTATTGGGCATTGTGTTTAAAAACATCTCTCTGCCTGAAAGCGCTGCCCAGGTCAATCAATCACTTTCCACCCTTCGATGCAACAACGAAGCTGGAAATTTGACCCCAGATCCTCTCAAACTGCTGCTTTGGCTCCAGGTCTGATCAGTAATTTCTCTGCTTCCTTTTCTCTCTCTTCCAGTTAACTTGGTGGCGATTGTGATCCTGTCCAGAGGAAAGTGCGGTCTCTCCAAATGTATCAGTGTCTACCTGGTGGGAATGGCAGTGGCCGATCTCCTGGTCGTTATAGCGGGTCCGATATTGAGAGAGATTCCTGTGATGTATCTCTCATTGTCATTCCTGGACATTACTCCCGTGTGTAGTTTTATTATGTTCTTCAGTTTTGCAACCGCGAATGTTTCTGTCTGGTTCACGGTCGCTTTCACCTTTGATCGATTTGTGGCCATTTGTTGTGAGAAGCTGAAAACTAAATATTGCACCAAGAGAACGGCGGCTGTGGTTCTGGGAACAGTGAGTGTGCTGGGCTGTTTGGTGACTCTCCCCTGGTACTTTACAAATGAACCTGGATTTATATTTGATAATGTTCCCTGGTTTTGTGTGGGTAAACCTAGCTTCCGTACTTCCCCCGCATGGGCCGCATTTGACATGGTGCACCTCATTTTAACCCCTTGTGTCCCGTTCTGTCTGATTTTTCTGCTCAATGTTCTGACGGTCAGGCGTATTTTAATGTCCAGTCGAGTCCGCAGGGGACTCCGGGGCCGCAGCAATGGAGAGAATCAGAGTGATCCAGAGATGGAAAACCGAAACAAATCCATCATTTTACTCTTCAGTATATCGGGCAGTTTTATACTGTTGTGGCTGACATGGGTTGTATTTTACATTTATCTGCGAATTGCAGACATTCGGTTTGTTGACTCCTTCACTGACCCTGTTTATCTCACAGAACAGACAGCAGCAATGCTGCAGCTTCTCAGTTCCTGCAATAACACGTGTATTTATGTCCTGACCCAGACTAAATTCAGAGAGGAGCTGAAGAACGCAGTGAAATATCCACTCAATCTAATTGTTAAATTGTTGAAATCATAGAAAGAGCTGAAGGGTTTCAAGCACTAGAACGAAATCCCATTTCATTCTCCATCCCCTACACTTCCCAGGGGATGGAAAGTAAATTTTATATTAGCAGCACAGAGCCATTAAATGATCTTAAATCTGATCCTGAGATTATATTTTATTGATAATCTGACCCATTGAGACAGGATTTGCTCCACAGGCGACAAATGAATTGTTGCTCGAAATGGCGGCTCCAAAGAGCTCGGCTGGACTTCAACCAAATGGCCACCGCGCAAATTTTGAAAAGCTGTTCATAAAAGTATCTGCTGTGGGCCTGATCAGAATGGGTGCAGTCCCCATCAATGAAAAGGGAGAGAGCGATGGTGAGGGCGGGAGGGAGATGGAGAGCGAGAAATCGAGAATGACAGAGAGTTAGCGAAAGAGGGAGAAAGCGACAGAGAGAAGGGGAAAGGAAGAGAGGGAGAGGGAGAGCGAGAGAGGGGAGGGAGACAGAGACAGAGACAGAGACAGAGAGACACAGCGGGAGAGAGAAACAGAGAGAAAGGAAGAGAGAGAGAGAGAGATAGACAGATTTAGAGAGAACACATGGACAAATGAAAAATAATGATTAAAAAAGCGCAGAAAATTTCAGACAGATTCACGTCAAAGAACGGGAGTGTGTGTGAGAGAGAGAGACAGGGAGAGAGAGAGAGAAACAAAGAAGGAGAAAGACATAGCTACTCGGGGGAGGAGAGATATCAAGACAGTTTGTAAGAAAGGAGAGAAAAATAAATAAAGAAAGAGTGAAATAATCATATTTGTAATGAGAGAGAGCAAGCAGACATGGATGGAACGAGAGAGAGAGACTGAGAAAGAATTACAAAGTGATGGAAGTAGAAGTGGAAATAACAAGATCGAAAAACAGGCAGAAAATAAACAGAGACTAACGACATAAACAGAGAACAGACACAATGAAAGACGGACAAACATATATAGTGACAGGAAGGTACAGACAGGAGTGAGAATAGAACACAGAAAGCATTAAATAACCAAACAAACTGTGTGATCAGCCTGGAGTGTGTGAGAGTGCTGACCAGCAGAACAGCAGCAGATGAAGCAGGCCAGACAGTTCATGTTTGTTCTGGGGTAACACTCTTGTGGATTTAATTTTGACATTTCTAAAGATGATGCCTGGAGGCTGCACAATAAAGTCACTCAGTCTTGTGTACCTGACCCTGACCATTACTGACTGCAGGAGTTTCCCAGCTGCTCTGTGCAGTAAAAAATCATCTGATAAACGAATGCCTGAGACTAAATCGGCTTCAGCATGTCTGAAGAAAAGGGACGATTAAAAGGAGGAAGGACTGTTAAAAGGATTGTTAATGACACATTGTAAAAGATTACAGAGCAGAGGATAGGTCACCATTGCAACAAGAACGATTCCAGGAGGGCTAGAGGTGGTTTGAAAATCTGCCGAATTAATTTGCTTACGTTGTGGAGATTTAGAGAAAACAAGTGAAGTGTCAATCAATCGTGGGTTGTATTTGTAGGAATCTATCATTGATCAGCCACCGTCCGCAGATGTGTGATTCTGTGTTAAAAAATCTCTTTAAAAGCTGGGCAGAAGTTGAGTGTGGAGAGACACAGATCCACCGCGACTGCTCCAACCTCACCTTTCACTTCTTGGCAGCACCACCTCACCTGGAATCTTGCTGACTGCTCACAGCCTTCCAGCTTGATGACTCGTTGCTGGTTTGCAGATTGCCTGTGAAGCAGATGACCTGGATACAAGAGAAAGTCACGCTACATTACAATCTTATCCATCAAAATACCTGGAATCTTCCCAGCAAGCTTGAGCCAACCATCAGGATATAACTTTTATTATGGGCTTAGTCTAAGATGGACATTTGATTTCCAAACGTTATGTATTTTAAGAATTTAGAATGTGTTGTTTTATTGTGATTAAAGCAATTCTAAATCGGGCATAAACCCAAGGTGTTGTTTAAATTGTAATATTATTTATTTAGTGTATTAATAATAATAAATGATTGTTTTCTTTAAAACGCCATGGTTTGTGCCTGAAGTTTCTTTCGGAAAAAGAGCTCATTAAGTTAAATATAAAATTAAACCTTGTGGAGATAAAAAGTCATTGCCCCAAATTAAAGTGTAAAATCACTTTGCACCTTTTTTCTCCTCCATCTGGACCATGTGTCACTTTCCCAGTGAGCTGCTGGATTCTGTAATAAATCACAATGTACTCTTACCACTTCTGCTGTGTTACTAAACTGGACAGGGTCCCGCAGCACACTCCAATTATATCAGTTACAAATACTGTTATTGTTCCAGATTAAAGAGAAATATCAATAATGGAGAAATTAACCAAATCCCAGATCAGAACAACATTCAGATTGAGTCCAATTTTACTCTGATTTATTTAATAGAAGCTAGAATTACATTCCCTACTCAAAATGGCTAATTGGACCTTTCCTACGAATTTTTGGTCTCTCCTTCTCCTTAAACATTACGTCCAAATAACCAAATGTTAATCCATTTTTTTGCAGAAGTTCGCGTTTTGGTGCTTCATTCCCTCACTGCACGGCTGTCATTGTGTTCATCTCCAACTTGTGCCATTCTCACTCAGTTTGTAACTTTAACTATAGTGCAACAGGGATTTAACAGGAACAGCAAATGAACCCTCTCCATCCCTCTCACCATAACAAGCTCCACCTTGCACCTCACCCTGAATGGTGCCCATTGAACTTCCCGTTCAATGCGGCTATTTTGATTAAACGTCATGGCCGCCATTTTGTTTAAGATGCCCGTCTTGACCCTCAGTGGAATGGCCGCCCTTCTCGTCATCCAGATGGCTGCCTTACTGGCGGCCATTTTGTTTCAGGTTCAGGGCGGCCATTTTGTTTAACATGGTCACTTTGACCCCAATAAGATGGCCACCTTGACCCCAGGTATGATAGCCAGCTTGCCCCTCAGTAAGATGGCTGCCGTCGAGGCGGCTATTTTGTTTCCTGTCCCAGACTTTGAAGTTGTTTTTCATAGTATCATAGTAGGTACGATACAGGAGGAGGCCATTCAGCCCACCGTGCCTGCGCTGGCTCTTTAAAAGGGCGATCCCATTTCACTCTCAGCTCTTTCCCCACAACCCTTATCTGGGCCATGTAGTAGTGGTAATGTGTAAATATATAAATATATATGTACAAGTTGTTATTGTAGTAGTTGCTCTTATATATAAATACAAGTTGTTATGTCTATAAAGATTGCCTCTCAATCTTTACATTTATCTATTTTGTAAACTGGTCTTTGTTTCTCTGTGAATGAATGTTGCTGAGAGATTGTCCCTGTAACTGAGTGACGGATCTTGCTGTCTATTTGTTTTAAGTTCTTTGCTTTAGTTCTCTTAAATGACATGAATGTATTTGAACTCTTTGGCTAATTGGAAAAAGCCACAAACTGCACGTTGACCACAAATTACAGGCTTTTTATCCACTGCTAATTAAAACAAGAGAAAAGAGCAAAGGGAAAGTTCGTTCACCTTTTTGTTCCCTGTTCCAGGAACAGAAGAGAAAACGAACTCGGGGCAGTTTGGACCCTGCAGCAAATATTGACCAGGACAGACAGTCAGACCGGCACCTTTTAGGGGGAATGAGTGAGTGGGAAAGCAGGAGAGAAAACCCTGAAAACTTGTATCAGAGAAAGAATGAAACAACATGCGCTCTTCTGTCTGTCCCGAGTCTCTCTCTCTCTCTCCCAACTTTCCTCTCTTCTCTTTAGATTCTCTGCTTTGTAACTGGGGATTTTATCAATGGTGTTTACTGAGAGATTGCCTGTGGAACGGAATGAATGTGAGTGTGAGGGAGTTCTGGGCTCTCGCTGTGCTTTTTTCATCTCTTGCTTTGTTTTTAATCCATTCCTTATTTCTCTCTCCAGTGGATTATTTTTTTGTGGAAATGCCGTAACATGAAGATGTGGAAAGAGACATTTTGGGCGGAGGAGGAATCCTTGGAAAAGAAGCTTTCTCTCCAGAGGGGACTGACCGAGGCCTTCACCACAGGCTGCACACAATGGGACTCACGTGACCTGTGTATTGGTAACTGCTGGATCACCGGGAGCACTGTGGGATCACTGCGTTACTGTGCGATCTCTGTGGGGCATTGAGGGATTACTTGGTCATGGTGATCACTGGGTCACTGTGGGATCTCTGTGTCATTGTGGAATCACTGTGTAACACTGTGGGATCACTGTGTCATTGTGGGATCACTGTGGCACAGTGGGATCACTGTGTCATTGTGGGATCACTGTGTCATTGTGGGATCACTGTGTCATTGTGGGATCACTGTGGCACAGTGGGATCACTGGGTCACTGTGGGATACTGTGGGATCACCTGGACACTGTGGGATCACTGGGACACAGTGGGACACTGTGGGTCCACTGGGAATCTGTGGGATCACTGGGACAATGTGAGATCACTGGGACATTGTGGGATCACTGGGTCACTGTGGGATCTCTGTGCAGCTTTGAGGAATCACTTGGTCACGGTAATCACTGGGTCACTGTGGCCTCTTCCTGTTCCTGTATAAAAGTCATGATGGGCTGAACGGCCTACTCATGTGACAGTATTTACAGGGGTCTGTGGGAGTGAGCCTATATGTAAAGGGATACCAAGGACTGTATATATTCAGACAGTTCCCAGATTGTGTCATTATTTACAGGCGTCTGTGAGAGTGAGTCGACATATAAAAGGGAAATCAGGACTGCAGATATTCAGGAAGTTCCCAGACTGTAACAGTATTTACAGGGGACTGTGAGAGTGAGTCAATGTATAAAAGGTTACCAAGGACTGTAGATCTCCAGACAGTTTCCAGATTGTGTCATAATATAGAGGGATCTCTAAGAGTGATTTAGTATGTAAAAGGGTACCAAGGACTTTATATATTCAGGAAATCCCCAGATTGTGTCAGTATTTACAGGGGTCTGTGAGAGTGAGTGAATATATAAAGGGGTACCAAGTACTGTATATTTGCAGGAAGTCCCCAGACTGTGTCAGTATTTACATGGGTCTGTAAGAGTGAGTCAATATAAGAAGTGATACCAAGGAGTGTAGATATTCAGACAGTTCCCAGATTCAGCATTTACATTTACAGAGGTCTGTGAGAGTGAGTCGATAATTACAGGGATACCAAGAACTTTAGATATTCAGGAAGTCCGGAGACTGTATCAGTATTTACAGGATTCTGTGACAGTGAGTCAATAAATAAAGGGGTACTAAGGACTGTAGATATTTCTGACAGTCCCTAGTTTGTATCATGATTTAAAGGGGTCTGTGGGAGTGAGTCACTATATGAAGGGGTACCAAGGATTTTAGAAATTCAGGGAGTCCGCAGATTGTTTCATTATTTACAGTTGTCTTTGAGAGTGAGTCGATATTTACAGGGAGACCAAGGACTGTAGGTATTCAGGAAGTCCTAATAATGAGACAGCACTTACAGGGGTCTGTGAGAGTGAGTCAATATATAAAGTGGTACCAAGGACTGTAGATATTCAGATAGTTCACAGATTGTGTCAATATGAAGAGGGATCTCTGAGAGTGAGTCAATATGTTGAAGGGTACCAAGGAAATAGATATTCCGGAAATCCCGGGTTTGTGTCAGTACTTACAGGGGTCTGTGAGAGTGATCAATAAATAAAAGGGTACCAAGGACTGTAGATGTTCAGGAATTCCCCAGATGGGTGTCATCATTTACAGCCGTCTGTGAGAGTGATCAATATAGAAAAGGCTACCAAGGCCTATCGATATTCAGGAAGTCCCCGGATTGTGTCATTATTTACAGGGGTCTGTGAGAGTGAGTCAATATATGAAGGGTGCCAAGGACTGTAGATATTCAGACAGTTCCTAGATTGTGTCAACATTTACAGGGGTCTGTGAGAGCGGGTCGATTATTACAGGGGTACCAAGGACTGCAGACTTTCAGGAAGTCCCCAGCCGCTGTATTGTTATTTAAAGGTGTCTGTGAGAGTGAGTCAATATTTGTAGTGGCACCAAGGACTGCAGAAATTCAGGGAGTCCCCAGACTGTGTCAGTATTTACAAGGTTGTGTGAGAGTGAGTCAATATATAAAGGGGTACCAAGGACTATAGATATTCAGACAGCTCACAGGTTGCGTCAGTATGTAGAGGGATGTCTGAGAGTGAGACAATATGTAAAAGGGTGCCAAGTACCGTAGACATTCAGGGAGTCCCCAGACTGTGTCAGTATGCAGAGGGATCTCTGAGAGTGAGACAATATGTAAAAGGATGCCAAGGACTGTAGATATTCAGACAGTTCTCAGATTGTGTCAGTCTTTACAAGGTTCTGTGAGCGTGAGTCAATATATAAAGTGGTACCAAGGACTGTAGATATTCAGGAAGTCCCCAGACTGTGACAATATTTACAGGGTTCTGCGAGATTGAATCAATACAGAACCATAGGACCATAGAAAAGCTACAGCACAGAATGTGGCCATTCGGCCCATCGTGTCCGCGCCGGCTCGAAGAACAACCAGGCGCCCATTCTAATCCCACCTTCCAGCACCCGGTCCGTAGCCCTGCAGCTTACAGCACTTTAGGTGCAGGTCGAGGTACTTTTTTAAAGAGTTGAGGGTCCCTGCCTCTACCACCAATTCGGGCAGCAAATTCCAAACATCCACCACCCTCTGGGTAAAAAAGTTTTTCCTAATTTCCCCTCTAATCCTTAAATCTATGTCCTCGAGTTCTTGAACTCTCCGCGAGGGGAAACAGATACTTCCTGTCTTCTCTATCTCGGCACCTCATAATTTTGTACAGCTCAATCAAGTCTCCCCTCAGCCTCCTCTACTCCAAGGAAAGCAACGCCAGCCTATCCAATCTCTTCTCGTAGCTGCAAGTTTCAAGACTTGGCAACATTCTTGTAAATCTTCTTTGCACTCTGTTCAGAGCAATTACGTCCTTCCTGTAATATATAAAGAGATACCAAGGACTGTATCTATTCAGACAGTTGCCAGATTGCGTCAGTATTTACAGGGGTCTGTGAGAGTGAGTCAACATATAAAATTATGCCAAGGACTGCAGATATTCAAGGGTTTCCCAGATTGTGTCAGTATTTACAGGGGTCTGTGGGAGTGAGTCAATATATAAAAGGGTACCAAGGACTGTAGATATTCAGACAGCAACGAGATTGTGTCAGTATTTACAGCGGTCTTTGAGAGTGAGTCAGTAAATAAAAGGATACCAAGGACTGTAGATATTAAGACAGTTGCCAGATTTTGGCAGCATTTACGGAGCACTGTGAGAGCGAGTCAATGTATAAAAGGGTACCAAGGACTGTAGATATTCAGACAGTTCCCAGATTGTGCCATTATTTACAGGGGTCTTGGAGAGACAGTCGATAATGATAGGGGTACCAAGGACTGTATGCATTCAGAGAGTGCCCATACTGTATCAGTATTTACAAGGTTCTTTTAGAGTGAGTCAATAAATAAAGGGGTACCAAGAACTGTTGATATTCAGGATGTCCCCAAACTGTGATAGTATTTAGAGGGGTCTGCGAGATTGAGTCAATATATAAAGAGGTATCAAGGACTGTAGATATTCAGACAATTGCCGTACTGTGTCATTATTTAGATGAGTCTGTAAGAGTGAGTCGATATTTACTGGGGTAGAAAGGACTGAAGATATTCAGGAAGTCCCCAGAATGTGACAGTATTTATGGGTGACTGTGATATTGAGACAATATATGAATGGGTACCAAGGACTGTAGAGATTCAGACAGTTTGCAGATTGTGTCCTCATTTACATGGGTCTATGAGAGTGAGTCAATATATAAAGAGGTACCAAGGAGTGTACATATTCAGATAGTCCGCAGATTGTGTCAGTATTTACTGTGGTCTGTGAGAATGAGTCGATAATTATAGGGGTACCAAGGACTGTAGCCATTCAGGGAGTCGCCAGATTGTATCAGTATTTACAGGGTTCTTTGAGAGTGAATCAATAATTAAAGGGGTAACAAGGACTGTAGATATTATGACAGTTCCTGCATTTTATCAGTGTCTTCATGGGTCTGTGGGAGTGAGTCAATAGTTACGGGGATACCAAGGACTGTGGACACTCAGGGAGTCCCAAAATATGTCAGTATTTACAGGGGCCTGTGAGAGTGAGTCAATATATAAAGTGCTACCAGAGATTGTATACATTCACGCTGGACTCAGTCTATGTCAATATTTACAGGGGTCTGTGGGACTGATTCAATATTTACAGTGTTACCAGGCAGTGTACACATTTAGACAGTCCACAGATTGTGTCAGGAAATCCGGAAGTGGATCAATATTTTAAAGTATCCAGAGCCTTTCTCATACTCTGTATGAATAATTGCAGTGAAATCCATGGACTGTGCGAATATTACAGTAGAATCCAAAGACTATTCTATTATTTACAGGTAGATCCAGAGACTGCCCCATTATTTACAAGAGGATCCATAAACTTGCCAATATTGACGGGGTATCCAGAGATTGTACCAATATTCGCAGAATGGTCTCCAAACTGACCAGTAGAATGGTTCAGTTCCCATCTCTGAGTTTAAACCCAACCCTTGAGAAGTGGTTAGAAACTCTCTGAAATTAAAGGATTTCACTCAGAAATAATCTGCAATCTGTAAATGAAGCTGCTCTCGCTTCACATCAGTGCTGTCAGACTGTGGGTCTCATGGATTCTCTTCTTTCAAATATTTATTAAAATAATGAACTGGGCTTTGGGTTTTCCATCTGTGTAATATTTGGTTAAATATATGTTGTGATATAAACATTGTTGGATTTAAAGTTGATAACTGAATCTGTTTGTTCAGTGACTGTAATTAATGTCAGTCTCCATGGGCCCTACTTGTGTCACTGGAGTGTTTCTCTCTGCTATTAATAAGCAACTACTTTCAACATGTTATCCCATAGTGTCAGTGGGAGCATCACCTCCAAGGTGGCCTACGGAGCATGTCACGCTCGATTTATGTGCGCGGGTTCCGGACACCATGTGGGCACATTGGGAGGCCGCGTCGCGCCGATAGAACTGGTGTTACACGACCCAATTTACTGCCCAGTGATCTGACACATCGGGGGAGGCCTCACAGTGCTGGACACGGAGGGAAATACAGTGTAGTGTTTACAAACACAGAAAACTGACACATAAGTACATAGGAAGATTGGAACAGGAATAGGCCCTTGAGACCCTCGAGCCTGTTCCGCCTTTAATGGTTGATCTGTGACCAAACTCCATATACCCGCCTTAGCCCCATATCCCATAAAACCTTTGGTTAACAACTATCTTTCACTATCAGATTTAAAATTAACAATTGAGCTTGCATCAACTGCCGTTTGTTGAAGAGAGTTCGGGTTTACTGGCTGGGTTGTGTTCGGCTCTGTGGGACTGGAAGTGTGCAGGGTTTGTTTCTGGCAGGCAGCATTCAGAATTCATGAGGAAAGGCATCACCACCCTCATCTGAAAGCAGAAGGGGGTGAGGGGAGAAATCAGAAATTGGCGCTAAATGTCCTTGCTAAATGCCGACTACAAGCTTCTGTCCACGGCCATCGCCAACAGGCTCGAATCTGCTCTGGAGCGGGTGACCCTCCCCGATCAGACCTGTACTGTACCCGGCAGGAAGATCTCTGATAGCCTTGTGCTGCCCAGGGATACAATCACCAACGTGCAGGATAGGGTGGTAAACACCTGCCTCATCTGCCTGGACCAGGAGAAGGCTTCGACAGAATATCCCACACGTACGTGATGGACGTGCTTTCCAAAATAGGGTTTGGGGAGGGAATCCGCGATTGGATCCGACTGCTTTATGTGGACATCCATCGCGCAGTCCTAATCAATGGGCGGGAGTCGAAGAGTTTTCCAATCAGATCTGAAGTCAGGCCGGGCTGTCCTCTCTCTGCGGTCTTGTTCATGTGTTTATCGAGCCATTTGCCACCTCCATCAAGAAGGACACAGGTATCAGGGGAATGACGATCCCAGGCAGTGGAGGCTCTCAGGTTAAGGCCTCCCTGTACAAGGATGACGTCACCGTCTTTTGCTCCGATCAGTCGGTCCACAGACTGATGGGCATCTGCGACCAGTTCGAGCTGGCCTCAGGGGGCCTGAGTGAACCGCAGTAAGGGTGAGGCCATGTTCTATGGCAGGTGGGGGACCCAATCCTTTGTCCCCTTCACCGTCATGTCTGGCTACGTGATGGTGCTGGGGATCGGGTTCGGGGGGCCCCAGGCTTCAAACCAAAAATGTATCTGGCAAGAACCTGGTGATAAAGTGTGAGGTACTCACAGTTTTACTTCATGTGGCTCAGGTCTGGCCCATTCCCCCCAGTTCCTTTGCCACAGTCACCAGAGCTATCTTCCACTTTGTCTGGAGGCGCAAGTTGGAACGTGTCCACAGGGACATCATGTAGAAACCCCCAGACAAAGGGGGGAAGAGCGTCCCCAATGCTGCGACGTTTGTGTGTGTCTGCCTCAGGATGTGTGTAGAGCCCCAGTACACAAACACCAAGTGTCACTACGTGCTGAGTTTCTACCTGTCCAATACATTGAGAAAACTGGGTTTGGCCATGCTGGCCGAGCAAACGCGGGACGTTCCGTCCAGCTGGACCGCAACATCCCCCCCCCCCACCATCCCAACGTGTCCCAGGTGGAGAAATTCCTGAGGAGGAAACAATTGGACCACAAGGCCGTCAGACGGTGGTCGAAAGAGGAACGTTCTGGCATCCTGCAGGAAAAGGAGAGGGTGGATCCGATCGGGCAGTTCCCCGACCAGAAGGTCGATGCCATTTGGCACAATGTCTCATCACCAGAACTGACCAACAGGCACCAGGGTGTGGCCTGGATGGTGGTGAGAAAGGCCCTCCCAGTGCGGTCATTCCACCACTGCGAGCTGCCCTCAACACTGCAGCACGGACTAGACCATCGTCCATCTCCAGTTAGACTGCCCCTTCACGCAGAAGTTGTGGAGGGATATGCTTTGGTTTCTGTTCCAGTTCATCCCCAACACTTCGGTAACACAGGACGCTTTGCTCTACGGGCTCTTCCCCGGGGTGCACACTGAGACAGATATCACCTGCGGCTGGAGGACCATTAACTCGGTGAAGGAGGCTCTTTGGTCCACCTGAAACCTGGCACATTCCAAGGTCCAGGAGTATGTGCTGCGGGACGCACTGAAGTGAGGTGCGGCCTACGCGTAGGGTCTATGGGGAAAGGCCACCGTGTAAAGCCACCCCACCTTTTATTGTACAGAATGTATTAGAAAATATGTACTGTGTTTTGTATTCAATTAATTGGATCATAGTGTGTGCGATCTGTTTTGTATTGTTTTGAATTGAAATTGCGACTTTTACCCTGAACTGTAGGTATCCTTACATTTTATGAAATAAAGTATATTTTGAAATTTTAAGAAGTTGCTCCTCAAAGGCGCCCCCTGCTGGAGAGCAGAGACAAATGCTCGAGTGAAACAGCCGTGTTCGGGCAGACACCTGAAGCTTTAAGGTTTGAGGAAGGAAAAGAGGTGTCCTGGGCCTCAGCGCCAACATGTTAAGCTGTCGGCTGCCTGTAAAGTTCAGAGGGCCGCCTTGAGATAATTGCTGCTGACTGTAAAAGCAGACTTATTCCTTCGATCTGGAATTGAACCAGCAACCGAAGGATTACTTTGCTTTATTTATCACTTATAATCCTCTGTCTTACCCCCGAAGTGATGGAAGGGATGTAGGAAATGGGATTGTTCACCATGCGCATTTTGACACTCCCGGACTCGTGGAATCGCGTGGGCATAACCGAGACTGACTCGGTACCTGCTCATACTGCAGCGCCGTGGGAGTGTGAGCTCCTATTTACTCCCCACAGCCCTGGGCCAGGAGAGCAGTGGAGATCATGTCTGACCAGAGTTCCGAAGATTGTTGATTCGATTTCGACCTGGATGGATGCTTTTTGCAGCCTGCCCCTTACTTTATGACGTGACACCCTGCAAACTGTCCTGCTCGTTAGTGCTGCCTGCTTAATTATATGCCAAGTGTCTTTTTAGCGCAGCAGGGCAGCGCGTCAGTCTGATAACCGGAAGGTTCTGAGTTCGATCCTCAGCAAAGGCATTATGGAGTCTAAAGCTTTTTTTAAACTTCTTTGCTCAACACCAAAATCAAGAATTTCTGCTTATTGTCGCACACCAAAAGATGTGCTGCCACTTGACCTCTCTGTACCGTAGCACATGGTGAACTTTTGGAATTAAGTGGGTTATGGGCTCGCTGAAAACTGAAGCCATTTCTGTTTATTGACAATTGATCCAAGGTAAATGAAGAATACAGGTATCGATCCCGCTAAGTGAGCACGCTACCATTTGGGCGAATTCCCTGTTTAATACTCATACATTGACCCTTCCAGTATCTGCTTCACACTCGCCTCCACCCAGCTCCACGACCAGTGGAGAAATCTTGCCTTGGGTTGGTCCCGTCCCTGAATTTTTTCAATACTTTGCTCCAATCGGTGGTATCGAGTATCAGCAAGTGAGCAACAGCAGAACGGGAAGCCACAGTGAGCGGCCTTGATCTAACTGCTGCTTATTGCAAAATCAAATTCACGGGTGCATGACCGAGACTGACTCGGTACCTGCTTATACCGCAGCGCTGTGGGAGTGTGAGCTGCGACTTACTCTGCACACCCTGAGCCAGTGGAGCAGTGGATAACGTGTCTAATAACAAATCAGAAGATTGCCTGGTTAACTCCTACCTGGCTGGATTGTTTTGCAAACTGCCCATTACTTTATGACTTTAGATAGCTTGCAAACTGTCCTAATTGGCAGTGCTGCCTGGCAGTCTCCACCGTAAGTGCGTTCTTAACACAGCAGGGAGTGCATTAGTTTTATTAACTTTGTAAATCCTTAGTTCAATCCACAGAAAAGATATCAGGACCCGTGAAGCTTTTTTCCATGTCTCACCTCTTCTTTCCATCTTTACTAAACACCAAAATCAAGAACTTTTGCTTATTGCAGTACACCAAAAGATTTGCTTCCCCTTGACCTCTCTGCATCGAAGCTGAGGATTAACGTGGGACAACTGACACCATTTTTGTTTCAGGACAATTACCCAAGGTAAAAAAGCGAGTGGAGAATGCGGGCATCGATCCCGCTACCTCTCACATGCTAAGCGAGCGCTCTACCATATGAGCTAATTCCCCAGTTATGGTGGTGGAATTGCCCTTCACAATGGTCGCTTCACACTCGCCTCCGAGCAGCGGCACGAATTTCCCCCTCCCTGAAGACATTCAATACTTTGCTCCAATCGGCGGTATCGAGCGTCAGCAAGTGAGCAACAGCAGAACGAGAACCTACAGTAAGCGGCCTTGATCTAACTGCTTCTTTTTCCAAAATCACATTCGCTACTTCGAGACGGAATTAAACCAGCAACCTGAGGGTGACTCTGCTTTGTTTACCACTATAGTCCTCTGTTCCACCAGCTGTGCGATCGAAGGGAAGCAGCAAAGATCCTTCTGTGTGGTGATTGTTCACTGTTTTAAAGTCGCCGACTCGTGTAGTCGCGTGGGCCTGACCGAAACTGAATCGATACCTGCTCATACAACAGCTCTGTCGGAGTGCATGCTGCAACTTACTTTTCACAACGTGTGCCAGTGGACCGGAGTAGACCCTGTTCTGGTATTATACATCAGAAGATTAGTAGGTTCGAATGCTACCTGGCTCAAAGGTAGCTCCAAACTTTTACTTTCTCACAAAATATACTTTATTTCATCAAATTTAAGAATACACAGAGAGCAAATTAAATATCACAATTTCAAAGCAATGAATTTCAGATCGTACATCGTACGATCCCGATATTACAATTTAACCAAGGTACATATTTTTTAATACATTCTATACAATACCACGTGGGACAGCCTTACACAGTAGCCTTTCCCCATAGAGCCTTTGCAACGCCGCACCTCGCTTCAGTGAGTCCCGCAGCATGTTCTCCTGCACCTTGGAGTGTGCCGGTCGGCAATACTCGGTCGTGAACAGCTCCCTCAGGTGGAAGAATCGATCCTGCTACCTCGCGTATGCTCAGCGATCTCTCGACCAGAATCATTAAAAGTTTACAGCGCGGAAGGAGGCCATTCGAAACATCGAGTGCGCACCGGCTCTATGCAAGAGCAATCCTGCGAGTCCCACTTCCCCGCCCCATCCCCGTAGCCCTGAAAATGTTTTCCTTTCCATGATTGAACCACCCCCTCGGGCAGTGCATTCCAGATCCGAACCACTCTCTGTGTAAAAAGGTTTGTCCTCATGTCACCTTTGGTTCTTTTGCCAATCAACTTTAATCGATGTCCTCTGGTCCTTGACCCTTCCGCCAACGGGAAGCGTTTCTCTCTATCTGCTCTATCTCGACCCTTCATGATTTTGAAAACCTCGATCAAATCTGCTCGCAACCGTCTCTGTTCGAAGGAGAACAACCCCAGCTTCTACAGTCTATGCACGTAACTGAAGTCCCTCATCCATGGAATCATTCTAGTAAATCTCTTCTGCACCCTCTCTAAAGCCTTGACATCTTTCCTAAAGTGCGGTGCCCAGAAGTGGACACAATACTCCAGTTGTGGCCGAACCAGTATTTTATAAAGGTTCATCATGACTTCCATACTTTTGTACTCTATGCCTCCATTTATAAAGCCCAGGATCCTGTATGCTTTTTTAACCGCTTTCTCAACTTGCACTGGCACCTTCAATGATTTGTGCGGACATACCAAATCCCTCTGATAATGTAGCCTTTAAAGAATTGTGCCCTCTACTTTACATTGCCTCTCCTCGTTAATCCTACCGAAATGCATCACTTCACATTTGTCTGTGTTAAATTAGATTTGCTATGTGCCCTCCCATGCCACCAGCCTGTCTATGTCCTCTTGAATTCTATCACTATCCTCACTGTTCATTACCCTTCCAAGTTTTGTGTCATCTGCAAATTTTGAAATTGTGCCCCATGCACCCAAATCCAAGTCATGAATATATATCAAGAAAAGCAGTGGTCCCAGCACCGACCCCTGGGGAACAGCACTCTACACCTCTCTCCAGTCCGAAAAACAACCGTTCACCACTGCTCTCTGTTTCCTGTCCCTCAGACAATTCTGTGTCCTTGTTGCTACTCCCTCTTTATTCCATATTTGAGGTTGTTTCTTGTAAATTGCCCTTCACGGTAGCTGCTTCGCACTCGCCTCCAAGCAGCTCCACGACCAGCAGAGAAATCTTGCCGTGGGTTGGCCCCCTCCCTGAATACAATCAATACTTTCCTCCAATCGGAGGATCGAGCATCAGCAAGTGAGCATCAGGAGAACGGGAAGCCCCAGTAATGGTGAATGATGCTGAGAAGAGCCCGAGCCTGTGGAAGGTAGACGAGGTCACCGGAAACGAACAGCCACCCCGAGCTTGAGGGAAATGTGAGAGCCCTGTCTGTCTGACTGAGTGACAGAAGAGTTTTTGCCTGAAAGTGAGTGCGGTTTGACGTGTTGTTACTCAAAGGCACTCCCTGCTGGTGAGCAGAGGCAAGTGCTCGAGCAAAACTGCGGTGTTCGGGCAGACACAGAAAGCTCAAAGTTTTGAGAAAGGAAAAGAGGTGGCGACATGTTGAACTGTCGGCTGCCTGGAAAGTTAAAAGAGCGGCCTTGAGCTAATTGCTGCTTAATCCAAAAGCAGACACGTTCCTTCAAACCGGAATTGAAACAGTGATTTAAGGATGACTTTGCTTTGAGTTTAATTAACTATTATTCTGAGCTCCCACCAGTTGAGTTATCGAGGGGAAGCAGCAAATAGCTCTCTTTTTGGTGATTGTGCATCGTGCGCCTTTTGGCAAACCCTGACCTGTGGAGTCACGGGTGCATGTGGGAGTGTGAGCTGCTACTTGCTTTGCATAACCTAGGCCAGTGGAGCAGTGGAGAACGTTTCTAATGACAAATCAGAAGATTGTCTGGTCAACTCCGACCTGATTGGATTGTTCTTGCAAACTGCCCATTACTTTATGACGACAGATAGCTTGCAAACTGTGCTAATTGGCAGTGCTGCCTGGCAGTCTCCATCATAAGTGCGTCCTGAACACAGCAAGGAGTGCATTAGTTTTATTAACTTTGTAAATCCTGAGTTCAATCGACAGAACGGATATCAGGACCTGTGAAGCTTTTCTCCATGTCTCACTTCATCTTTCCATCTTTGCTAAACACCAAACTCAAAAACTTTTGTTTCGTGCAGCAAACCAAAAGATTTACTGTCCCTTGACCTCTCTTTATCGAAGCTTAGGATTGACGTGAGTTATGGATTTGCTGAAATCTGACACCATTTTTGTTTCTGTCTGTCGGTCTGACTGACTGATGGAAGGCTGATTTGCCTGAAAGTGAGTGCGGTTTGACGTGTTGTTATTCAAAGGTACGCCCTGCTGGTGAGCAGAGGCAAGTGCTCGAGCAAAACAGCCGTTTTCGGCAGACACAAAAAACTTTCAGGTTGAAGAAAGGAAAGGAGGTCTCCTGTGCCTCAGCGCCAACATGTTAAGCTTTTGGTTGTCTGTAAAGTAAAGAAAACGGCCTTGAGCTAATTTCTGCTCACTCCAAAAGCACGTTCGCTAGTTCCAACCAGAAACCTAAGGATGACTTTTCTCTGTTAATTGTATTGCAGTCCTCCGCTGTACTAGCTGAACGATCGAAGGGAAGCAGCCAAGATTGCTCTCTTTGGTCAATATTCACTGTGCGCCTTTTGACACTCCCGGACTCGTGGAGTCACGTGTGCATGACCGAGACTGACTCATTTCCTGCTCATCCCGCAGCGCTGTGGCAGTGTGAGCTGCTACTTTCTCTGCACACCCTCGGCCAGTGGAGCAGTGGAAATCGTGTCCAATGACAAATCAGAAGATTGTCTGGACAACTCCTACCGGACTGGATTGTTTTTGCCAACTGTCCATTACTTTATGACTATAGATAGCTTGCAAACTTACCTTATTGGTAATGCCACCTGGCAGTCTCCACCGTTCATGCGCTTTTCATACAGCAGGGAGTGCATTAGTTTTATTAACTTTGTAAATCCTGAGTTCAATCCATAGAAAAGATATCAGGACCTGTGAAGCTTTTTTCCATGTCTCACTTCATCTTTCCATCTTTGCTAAACACCAAAATCAAAAACTTTTGCTCGCTGCAGCACACCAAAAGATTTGCTGCTCCTTGACCTCCATTCATCGAAGCTGAGGATTGACGTGGGTTCTGGATTTGCTGAGAACTGACACCATTTTCGTTTCGGGACAATTCCCCAAGGTAAAAAAAGTGCGTGGAGAATGCCGGCATCGATCCCGCTACGTCTCGCATGCTAAGCGAGCGCTCTACCATTTGAGCTAATTCCCCTGCTTGACGAGTCCAATTGCCCTTCACAATAGTCGCTTCACACTCGCCTCCAAACAGCGCCACGAATTGCCCCCTCCCTGAATTTTTTCAATACTTTGTTCCAATCCGCGGTATCGAGTATTCGCAAGTGAGCAACAGCAGAACGGGAAGGCACAGTAATCGTGAATGATGCCGAGAAGAGCCCGAGCCTGCGGAACGCAGACGAGGTCATCGGAAAAGAACAGCAGCCCGAGCTTGAGGAAACAGCGAGAGCTCTGTCTGTCTGTCGGTCTGACTGACTGATGGAAGGCTGATTTGCCTGAAAGTGAGTGCGGTTTGACGTGTTGTTATTCAAAGGTACGCCCTGCTGATGAGCAGAGGCAAGTGCTCGAGCAAAACAGCCGTTTTCGGGCAGACACAAAAAGCTTTTGGTTTCAGAAAGGAAAGGAGGTCTCCTGTGCCTCAGCGCCAACATGTTAAGCTGTAGGCTGTCTGTGAAGTAAAGAAAACGGCCTTGAGCTAATTTCTGCTTACTCCAAAAGCACGTTCGCTCGTTCCAACCAGAAAGCTAAGGATGACTTTTATCTGTTAATACTATTACAGTCCTCCGCTGTACCAGCTGAACGATCGAAGGGAAGCAGCAAAGATTGCTCTCTTTGGTAAATGTTCACTGTGCGCCTTTTGACACTCCCGGACTCGTGGAGTCACGTGTACATGACCGAGACTGACTCGGTTCCTGCTCATAGCGCATCGTTGTGGCAGTGTGAGCTGCTACTTTCTCTGCACACCCGAGGCGAATGCAGCAGTGGATACCGTGTCTAATGACAAATCAGAAGATTGTCTGATCAACTCCAACCTGACTGCATTGTTTTTGCGAACTGTCCATTACCTTATGACTTTTGATAGCTTGCAAACTGACCTAATTGGAAATGCTGCCTGGCAGTCTCCACCGTTCGTGCGCTTTTAACACAGCGGGAAATGCATTAGGTTTATTCACTTTGTAAATCCTGAGTTCAATCCACAAAAAAGATACCAGGACCCATGAAGCTTTTTTCCATGTCTCACTTCATCTTTCCATCTTTGCGAAACAGGAAAATCAAAAACTTTTGCTTACTGCAGCATACCAAAAGATTTATTACCCCTTGACCTCTCTTTATCGAAGCTTAGGATTCACGTGGGTTATGGATTTGCTGAAAACTGACAACCTTTTTGTTTCGGGACAATTCCCCAAGGTCAAAAAGTGAGTGGAGAATGCGGGCATCGATCCCGCTATTTCTCGCATGCTAAGCGAGCACTCTACCATTTGAGCTAATTCCCCAGTTGCGGCCGTGATTTTGCCCTTCACAATAATCGCTTAACATTCGTCTCCAGGCAGCGACGCGAATTGCCCCCTCCCTGAATTTTTTCAATACTTTGCTCCAATCCGCGGTATCGAGTGTTCGCAATTGAGCAACAGCAGAACGGGAAGGCACAGTCATCGTGAATGATGCTGAGAAGAGCCCGAGCCTGCGGAAGGCATACGAGGTCATCGGAAAAGAACAGCCGCCCGAGTTTGAGGAAACAGTGAGAGCTCTGTCTGACTGACGAATGGAAGGCTTATTTGCCTGAAAGTGAGCGCGGTTTGACGCGTTGTTACTCAAAGGCACTCCCTGCTGGTGAGCAGAAGCAAGTGCTCGAGCAAAACAGCCGTTTTCGGGGAGGCACAAAAAGCTTTCAGGTTTCAGAAAGGAAAGGAGGTCTCCTGTGCCTCAGCGCCAACATGTTAAGCTGTCGGTTGTCTGTGAAGTAAAGAAAACGGCCTTGAGCTAATTTCTGCTCACTCCAAAAGCACGTTCGCTCGTTCCAACCAGAAACCTAAGGATGACTTTTCTCTGTTAATTGTATTGCAGTCCTCCGCTGTACTAGCTGAACGATCGAAGGGAAGCAGCAAAGATTGCTCTCTTTGGGAAATATTCACTGTGCGCCTTTTGACACTCCCGGACTCGTGGAGTCACGTGTGCATGACCGAGACTGACTCATTTCCTGCTCATACCGCAGCGCTGTGGCAGTATGAGCTGCTAGTTTCTCTGCACACCCTCGGCCAGTGGAGCAGTGGATATCGTGTCTCATGACAAATCAGAAGATTGTCTGGACAACTCCTACTGGACTGGATTGTTTTTTGCCAACTGTCCATTACTTTATGACTGTAGATAGCTTGCAAACTAACCTAATTGGCAGTGCTGCCTGGCAATCTCCACCGTTCGTGCGCTTTTCACACAGCAGGGAGTGCATTAGTTTTATTAACTTTGTAAATCCTGAGTTCATTCCACAGAAAAGATACCAGGACCTGTGAAGCTTTTTTCCATGTCTCATTTCATCTTTCCATCTTTGCTAAATACCAGAGTCAAAAACTTTTGCTAACTGCAGCACACCAAAAGATTTGTTGCTCTTTGATCTCTCTTTATCGAAGCTGAGGATTGACGTGAGTTCTGGATTTGCTGAAAACTGACACCATTTTTGTTTCGGGACAAATCCCCAAGGTAAAAAAGTGAGTGGAGAATGCGGGCATCGATCCCGCTATTTCTCGCAAGCTAAGCGAGCGCTCTACCATTTGAGCTAATTCCCCTGCGTAACGGGACGAATTGCCCTTCACAATAGGCGCTTCACACTCGCCTCCAAACAGCGCCACGAATTGCCACCTCCCTGAATTGTCTCAATACTTTGCTGCAATCCGCGGTATCGAGTATTCGCAAGTGAGCAACCGCAGAATGGAAAGGCACAGTAATCGTGAATGATGCCGAGAAGAGCCCGAGCCTGCGGAACGCAGACGAGGTCATCGGCCAAGAACAGCAGCCCGAGCTTGAGGAAACAGCGAGAGCTCTGTCTGTCTGTCCGTCTGACTGACTGATGGAAGGCTTATTTGCCTGAAAGTGAGTGCGGTTTGACGTGTTGTTATTCAAAGGTACGCCCTGCTGGTGAGCAGAGGCAAGTGCTCGAGCAAAACAGCCGTTTTCGTGCAGACACAAAAAGCTTTCAGGTTTAAGAAAGGAAATGAGGTCTCCTGTGCCTCAGCGCCAACATGTTAAGCTTTTGGCTGTCTGTGAAGTAAAGAAAACGGCCTTGAGCTAATTTCTGCTTACTCCAAAAGCACGTTCGCTCGTTCCAACGAGAAAGCTAAGGATGACTTTTATCTGTTAATACTATTACAGTCCTCCGCTGTACCAGCTGAACGATCGAAGGGAAGCAGCAAAGATTGCTCTCTTTGGTAAATGTTCACTGTGCGCCTTTTGACACTCCCGGACTCGTGGAGTCACATGTGCATGACCGACACTGACTCGGTTCCTGCTCATGCCGCAGCGCTGTGGGAATGTGAGCTGTTACTTTCTCTGCACACCCGAGACCAGTGGAGCAGTGGATATTGTGTCTAATGACAAATCAGAAGATTGTCTGATCTACTCCTACCTGACTGGATAGTTTTTGCAAACTGCCCATTACTTTATGACTTTAGAAAGCTTTCAAACTGACCTAATTGGCAGTGCTGCCTGGCAGTCTCCACCGTTCGTGCGCTTTTAACACAGCAGAGAGTGCATTAGTTTTATTAACTTTGTAAATCCTGAGTTCAATCCACAGAAAAGATATCAGGACCTGTGAAGCTTTTTTTCCATATCTCACTTCATCTTTCCATCTTTGCTGAACACCAAAATTAAACACTTTTGCTTACTGCAGCACACCAAAAGATTTACTGCCCCTTGACCTCTCTTTGTCGAAGCTTCGGATTCACGTGGGTTCTGGATTTGCTGAAAACTGACACCATTTTTGTTTCGGGACATTTCCCCAAGGTAAAAATGTGAGTGGAGAATGCGGGCATCGATTCCGCTATTTCTTGCATGCTAAGCAAGCGATCTACCATTTGAGCTAATTCCCCAGTTGCGGTGGTAAAATTGCCCTTCACAATGGTCGCTTCACACTCGCCTCCAGGCAGCGCCACGAATTGCCCCCTCCCTGAATATATTCAATACTTTGCTCCAATCCGCGGTATCGAGTTTTTGCAAGTGAGTAGCAGCAGAACGGGAAGGCACAGTAATCGAGAATGATGCCGAGAAGAGCCCTGAGCCTGCGGAAGGCAGATGTGGTCACCGGAAAGCATCAGCACCCCAACCCCCGCCACGAGCTTGGAGGAGCAGCGAGAGCCCTGTCTGTCTGTCTGACTGACTGACTGAGAGAAGTCTTTTTTGCCTGAAAGTGAGTGCGGTTTGACGTGATGCTACTCAAAGGCACTCCCTGCTGGTGAGCAGAGGCAAATGCTGGAGCAAAACTGTCGTGTTCGGGCAGATGCAGAAAGCTTTCAGGTTTGAGAAAGGAAAAGAGCTCTCCTGTGCCTCAGCACCAACATGTTAAGCTGTCGGCTGCCTGTAAATTTAAGAAAGCGGCCTTGAGCTAATTGCTGCTTACTCCAAAAGCACACGGTCTTCTTCAAGCCAGAATTAAACCAGCAACCTAAGGATGATTTTGCATTGTTTTCGACCACAGTCCTCTGCACTACAAGCTGAACGATCGAAGGGAAGCAGCAAAGATTGCTCTCTTTGGGGATTGTTCACTGTGAGCCTTTTGACACTCCCGGACTCGTGGAGTCACGTGGGCATGACCGAGACTGACTCGGTACCTGCTCATACCACAGTTATGTGGGAGTGTGAGCTGCTCCTTACTCTCCACTACCTGGGCCAGTGCAGCAATGGGTAACGTGTCTAACTACAGGTCAGAAGATTATAGGTTTGATTTCTAACTGGCTCGACGGTTTCTGCACACTTTTTTTTCACAAAATATACCTTATTTCATAAAATGTAAGAATCCACAGATTTCAAATTAAATATCACAATTTCAAAGCAATAAGATTCAAACTAATACAAAACAGATCGTACCCAATATGATCCCAATATTACAATTCAACCGCAGTACATATTTCACAATACATGGTGACCAATACAAGGTGGGATGGCCTTACACGTTTCCCTTTCCCCATAGAGCCTTTATGTAGGCGGCACCTCGCGTCCCGCAGCACGTACTCCTGGACCTTGGAATGTGCAGGTCAGCAACACTCGGTCGTGGACAACTCCTTTAGATGGAAGGTCAGCAGGTTTCAGGCGGACCAAAGGGCCTCCTTCACCGAGTTGATGGTCTTCCATCAGCAGTTGATATCTATCTTGGTGTGTGTCCCGGGGAAGAGCTCGTGGAGCACAGCGTCCTGTGTCACCGAGGTGTGGGAATGAACCGGGACAGATACCAACGCATCTCTCTCCACACTTCCCGCTTGAAGGGACAATCCATCAGGAGGTGGATGATGGTCTCGCCATGCTGCAGCGTCGAGGGCAGCTCAGAGTGGTGTGAGATTCCGGGCATGTTGGAAGGACTGCACTGGAAGGCCTTTCTCACCACCATCCAGGCCACATCCCGGTGCCTGTTGGTCAGTTCCGGCGATGAGACGTTCTGCCAAATGTCATCGGCCGTCCCGTCGATGAACTGCCCGATCGGATCCAGCCTGTCCTTTCCTTGTAGGACACACAGAACCTTCCCTGCCGACCACTGTCTGGGGGCTTTGTGGTCAAAGGGTTTCCTCATCATGAACTTCTCCACCTGGGACAGGTGGTGGGCGATGGTCCAGCTGGACGGGACGTCCTGCATCTGCTCGGCCAGTGTGGAAATTGCGCTCACAGTGATTTTTCCGCAGACTCGGCCTCATCTCAGCATCATTCCTGATTACTGAGGCTTCCCGTTCTGCTGTACTGGGGAATGAGGGGGTCAAGTGGAGCAAGTTGCAATGGGGGAACAGTTAGGGAACGGCAATCATAGTATCATGAGTTTTCGATTAGTTCTGGACAATGACAGGAGCAATCTAAATATATTCATTGCAGGAGTGACAATTTCAGTGGGTTGAGATCGGATCTGGCCCGAGTAAATTGGAATCAAAGATTGGCAGGCAAAACTGTAATCGAACAATAGGTGGTCTTCAAAGAGGAGATGGTTAGGGTACGTTCGAGGTACACTCCCACGAGGGGGAAAGGTAGTTCAACTAAAGCCAGATCTCCCTGGATGACAAAAGAGATAGAGGGTATGATGAATCAGAGAAAGGGGGCGTATGACAGATGTCAGGTTGATAATACAAGTGAGAACCAGGCTGAATATCGAAATCTCAGAGGAGAAGTGAAAAAGGAAATAAGAGGGGCAAAGACATAATATGAGACTAGACGCGCAGCTCACAAAAAGGGAATCCCAAAGTCTTCGACAGGCATATCATTTAAACGGGTAGTAAAAAGTGGGATGAGACCGGTTTGGGACCAAAAAGGAGATCTACGCATGGTGGCAGAGGGCATGGCTGAGGTACTAAATGAGTCTGTCATTACCAAGGAAGAAGATGCTGCCAAACTCGCAGTAAAATGGGGAGCTGGTTCATCTATTGGATGGGCTAAAAATTGACAAAGAAGAGGTACCAGAAAGGCTGGCTATGCTTAAAATAGATAAGTCACCCGGTCCAGATGCGATGCATCCGAGGTTGCGGAAGGAAGTAAGGATGGAAATTGCTGAGGTACTGGCCATAATCTTCCAATCACCCTTAGATATGGAGGTGGTGCCATCGGACTGGAGAATTGCAAATGTTACACCATTGTTCAAAAAAGGGGGCAAGGATAAAGCCGTCAACTACAGGCCAGTCAGTTTAACCTCGGTGGTGGGGAAGATTTTAGAAAAAATAATCAGGGACAAAATTAATAGCCACTTGGACAAGTGTGAGTTAATAAAGGGACTGATTGGATAGCCCTCTCAAAGAGCTGGCACAGGCACAGTGTGCAGAATGGCGTTCTCTTGTGCCGTACCTACTATGAAAATATGAAACTATGAACAAAACAACTTCAACAACTTCAACGTCATAAACCTGAAAAAGAATGGCAGCCAGTATGGCATCAATCTTACTGAGGGACAAACTGGACATCTTCCTGAGGTGCAAAGCGGCTATCTTACTGAGAGGCAAGGCGGCCATCTTACTGAGGGGCAAGGTAACCAAGTTACCGGCGGGCAAGGGGGCAATGTCATACAAATTGGCCGCCATGAAACTTAAACAAAATGGCCGCCCTGATCCTGAAACAAAATGACCACCAGGAAGGCAGCCATCTTACTGAGGGGCAAGGTGGAGCTTGTTATGATGAGAGAGACGGAGAGGGTTCATTTGCTGTTCCTGTTAAATCACTGTTGCACTATAGTTAAAGATACAATCTGAGTGAGACTGGCACTAGTTGGTGTTTAACACAAAGACAGTAGTGCAGTGAGGGAATTAAACACCAAAACGTGAACTTCTGCTGAAAAAAAAGGATTAACATTTGTTTTTTTTTGAAGTAATGTTCACGGCGAAGGAGAGACCAGACAATCGTACGAAAGGTCCAATGAGCCATTTTGTGTAGAGAATGCAATTCTAGCTTCTATTAAATCAATCAGATTAAAATTGGACTCAATGTGAATGTGGTTCTGATCTGGGATTGTGTTTATTTCTCCAATATTATTTAAACTGAAACAATAACAGTATTTGTAACTGTAACAGAGCAGAAGAGTACTGCGGGACCCTGTCACAAGTAACACAGCAAAGGGGGTAAGAGTACACTGTGATTTATCACAGAATCCAGCAGCTCACTAGGAACGTTACACACGGTACAGATGGAGGAGCGAAAAGGTGCAAAGTAATTTTACACTTCAATTTGGAGCAATGATTTTTATCTCCACAAGGTTTAATTTTATAATTAATTCAATGCGCTCTTTTTCCTGAAGAAACTTCAGGCACAAACCATGGCGTTATGAAGAAAACAATCATTTATCTTTATTAATACACCAGAACATTTGAGATTATAATTTAAACAACACATTGGGTTTATGCCCGAATTAGAATTGGTTTAACACCAATGAAACAACACATTCTGAATTCCCAACATGCATAACCGTTTGGAAATCCAGTGTCTATCTTAGACTAAGCCCATAACGAACGTTTTATACCGATGGTTGGCTCAATCTTGCCGGGAAGATTCCGGGTATTTTGATGGAGACCGTTGTAGTGTAGCGTGACTTTCTCTGGCATCCAGGTCATCTACTTCACAGGCAATCTGTAAACCAGCATCGAGGCATCAAGCTGGGAGGTCGCGAGCAGTCATGAAGATTCCAGGAAGTGAAAGGTGAGATTGGACCAGTCGTGGTGGATCTGTGTCTCTCCCCACTCAACTTCTGCCCAGCTTTTAAAGAAATTTTGAAGCAGAATCACACCTCTGGGACGGTGGCTTATCAACAATAGGTTCCGACAAATACAGCCCACGATTGATTGACACTTCACTTGTTTTCTCTCAGTGTCCACAACGTAACCTTGTTAAGTCGCCAGGAGTTCAAACCACTTCTAGCCCTCCTGGAATCGTTCTTGTTGCCATGGTGTATCCTCCGCTGTCTGATCTTTTGCAATGTGTCACTAACAAACCTTTAATCGTCCTTTTCCTTCAGACATGCTGAAGCAGATTTATTCTCAGGCCTTCGGTTATCAGTTCAATTTTTACTACACAGAGCAGCTGGGAAACTCCTGCAGTCAGTAATGGTCAGGGTCAGGTACACAAGACTGAGTGACTTTATTGTGCAGCCTGCAGGCATCACCCATCGAAATGTCAAAATTAAATCCACAAGAGTGTTACCCCAGAACAAACATGAACTCTCTGGCCTGCTTCATCTGCTGCTCTTCTGCTGGTCAGCACTCTCACACACTCCAGGCTGATTACACAGTTTGTTTAATGATTTCTGCGTTCTATTCTCATTCATGTCTCTGCCTTCCTGTCACTATATATGTTTGTCCGTCTTTCATTGTGTCTGTTCTCTGTTTTTATCGTTTAACTCTGTTGACATTCTGTGCGTTTTTCTATCTTGTTATTTCCACTTCTACTTCTATCAATTTGTGATTCTGTGTCAATGTCTTTCTCTCCCGTTGCATCCACGTCTGCTTGCTCTCTCTCATTATGCTTTCTTTCACGCTTTTTATCGCTCTTTATTTTTATCTCCTGCCTTACAAACTCTCTTTATTTCTCTCCTTCTCTAGTAACTCTGTCTCTACCTCTCTTTGTTTCTATCTCTCTCGCTTTCATGTGAATCTCTCTTAATTTTCTGCGCTTTTGATTCATTATATTGCATTTGTCCCTCTGTCTCTCTCTCCCGTTGTCGCCCCGTTTCTCTCTTTTCCTGCCTCTCTCTTTCTCTCTTTCTCACTCTCTTTGTCTGTTTCTCTGTCGTTGTTTCTCTCCCGGTCTCTCTCTTCCTCTCTCTGTCTCTCTATTTTTCTTTGTCTCTGCTTCTCGCCCTCTGTCTCATTCTCGCTCTCTGTATCACTATCTGGCTCTCTCTCACTCTCTATCTCTGTGTATGTCTGTGTGTGTGTGTGTGTGTTTCTCTCCCTCTCTAAATCACCATCCCTCCCTCTCACTTCCTTTCCCTGTCGCTCCCTCTTTATCTATCTCTATGTCTTTCTCTCTCTCTCTCTCTCTCTTCCTCCCTCTCTCTCCCGTTCTCGCTCCCGATCTCTCTCCCTCTCCATTTATGTGGAGTGTCGCCCATTGTGATCAGGCCCACTGCAGCTACTTTTATTCCAAGCTTTGTAATTTATTTCAAGTCCAGCTGATCTCATTAGTGCCGTCATTTCGAGCAAAAATGCATGTGTAGTCTGCAGAATAAATCCTGCCTCAAATGGTCAGATTTTAATAAAATATAATATTAGAAGCATATTTCAGATCATTTAATGGCTCTGTGCTGCTAATATAAAATGTATTTTCCGTCCCCCGGGAAGTGTAGGGATGGAGTATGAAATGGGATTTCTTTCTAGTGCTTGAAAACCTTCAGCTCTTTCTATGATTTCACTAATTTAACAATTAGATTGAGTGGGTATTTCACCGCGTTCTTCAGTTCCTCTCTGAATTTAGTCTGAGTCAGGACATAAATACACGTATTTGTGCAGGAACTGAGGAGCTGCAGCATCTTTGCTGTTTGATCTGTGAGATAAACAGGGTCGGTGAAGGAGTAATAAAACCGAATGTCTGCAATTCGCACATAAATGTAAAATACAACCTTTGTCAGCCACAACAGTATAAAACTGCCCGATATACTGAAGAGTAAAATGATGGATTTCTTTCGGTTCTCCATCTCTGGATCACTCTGATTCTCTCCATTGCTGCGGCCCCGGAGTCCCCTGCGGACTCGACTGGACACTAAAATACACCTGACTGTCAGAACATTGAGCAGCAAAATCAGACAGAACGGGATAAAAGGGGTTAAAATGACGTGAAACATGTCAAATGCGGTCCATGCCGGGGAAGTACGGAAGCTCGGTTTAACCTCACAAAACCAGGGAACATTATCGATTATATTGTAAGGTTCAAATGTAAAGTAAACTGGGAAACTCACCAAACAGCCCAGCACACTCACTGTTCCCAGAACCACAGCCGCCGTTCTCTCGGTGCAACATTTAGTTTTCAGCTTCTCACAACAAATGGCCACAAATCGATCAAAGGTGAAAGCGACTGTGAACCAGACAGAAACCCCCGTGGCTGCAGTACTCAAGGAGGCAATAAAACTACACACGGGAGTAATGAGCAGGAATGAATCTCTGAAATACATTATACCAATCCAATTCAATATCACACCAATGATAACGACCATGAGATCGGCCACTGCCATTCCCACCAGGTAGGCACTGATACATTTGGAGAGACCGCACTTTCCTCTGGACAGGATCACAATCGCCACCAAGTTAACTGTAAGAGAGAGAAAAGGAAGCAGAGAAATTATTGATCAGACCTGGCGCCAAAGCAGCAGATTGAGCGGATCTGGGGTGAAATTTCCAGCTTTGTTTCTGCATCGAATGGTGGAAAGTGATTGATTGACCTGGGCAGCGCTTTCGGGCAGAGAGATGTTTTTAAACACAATGATCAATAATGAATTGGGAGATGGATACAGAAAGTGAATAAAGTGAGCACCGGATCTACTGGAAGGGCTGAGTGAGGGCGCAGTGCCGGTGGGGAAGGGAGAAGGGGTTTTAAACACCGGAAATCCAGCGGATTAAAGCCGGATTTGGCTTCCAGACTGACGGGAAAGAGGGGGAAGGGTGGGGAATGTGAGGGGACAGGGGGAGGTTCAGCTGGTTTATTTTTCTGGGTTAAGAGAGCCGACAGTGGCTGGCACGAAATGGGAAAGGCAGCTGGAGACCGAGCCAGTGAGTGAGATTGGGAGGGAGACAAGGAAAAGGACATGTAGGAGCTGGAGGGGAGTCAGGAGCAGATGGTTTGGGAAAGCGAACAAATTGAAGCAACGGATGAGGAGACAGAGGATTCAATGCAGTGGCATGAGAGGCTGGGATTCACAGGGAGAGACTGCAGCAGAGTGTTAGAGGAAATCTCATCTCTTGGTCCCACTAACACAATCCAACTAATACATTCAACTGTTCATTTCTGTGGTTATTGATGTCAGGGAACCTGTGCAGTTGTAAAATGTGTACAATAAATTTACTTTGTAATTCACTTGAAATTAAATTTAAAAGCTTTAATTAAATCAACCTCGTTGTTTATTGAATTCACCTAACTTTAACGTACTGTATCCGAACAATTCATTACGATCAAGACATTTCTGATTATATTTTTTTCAGCAAATTTTAATTATATTTAGTGTTAAGTTGGAAAACAAGGAACATTCACAAAAACAGACTGAGGACCTGACAGGGATATAAACATGAGGAGCGAGTCCCACAATAAAAACTCACCCAATCTGACCAGACAACAATAACACAGTCAAGTCATATTTTCTATGTTTAATTGTACTTGAAGTTTCAACAGTTCATTCTAATGAATTATTCACACCACAGCCTCTCGCTTTCCCTCTCAGTCGCCCTCTCTATCACTCACTCTACTCTCTTTCTCAAGTCCATTTTCATATCCGATTAATTCCTATCATCCTGTGCCTGCATTCTGTTCACCAGCCCCGTGTTCCACCGATCCTATTCTCAATCTTAGTTTGTTAAATAGTGAAGCCTCTGTGGAATAGTTTAATATTTCTACAGATCATCCAAGTCTCCACCTGTTCACCTACACTGTTCACTTCATCTACAAATCATGGAATAAACAGAATCGAATCCCTCTCCCAGGCAGATCTCACAATAATTGAGATTCCTTCTCCTGTAATTATAGGGTATGGGGATAGATGGCGGGATTGTTCAATTTACAAAACACCAACATCATACTTATAACCTACAGGTATATAGAAGGGCTGCTGATTCCAACAGGGACAGTGCAAATTGAGACCACAAAACATCGAATCATTTCATTTTACAGTGAAGTCCAGTGACAGTCAGTGAATTCATCCACAGTGAAGCAGAGAAGGAGATGTGAAAGAGTCAGCAGCAAAATCAGTTCAGTCATCAGACATCTGAAGCGGCGTCAGATACACACATAATGAAATAATATTTCATAACAGTGATCACCAATAACATGAAGCATGTTATTGGGGAGGGAGACATTCCGCTGCCTCCTTGTAACACTGAGACCGTGAGCTGTCTCATTATCAATCACTGAAAACACATTGATGAAAACATATTCCAGGACAGGTTAGTTCCACAACAAGAAACTGTTATCATCTCCTGATGGTCTGATACCAACTCTTAGCTCAATACATTCAGTACAGAGAATAATGCAGTCACAATGCCAGGGTTGGATAGACAAATTCATGACAGATATAATGCAGCGCCTCAATATCGAAAGAGCAGAGACTTAACACATTCCATCATTCAACCAATACAACAGAACAAGTGACAGTGTAAAATATGGAGGGACAAAAAACAATTTGCCAAGTACAGCAGCAGATTTAACACCGATTTACACCATTGACAGCTGGGATAACGGCTTACCCGGAACTCCAATGGCTGCAAGAACTGGATAATAAATGAGTTCTATCTGTTGGATTACTGGATATTCCATTTCTGTGAGAAGCACTGACTTCTGTTGGCCTGGAAACCACAGCTCCAGCAGACACTCTGAGCTGATCCATTCCAACAAGCCCTGATTTATACAGGGGAGAAGTCTCCAATGACACGGTTATACTTCTGACCATTGCTATTAGTTACAGTCAGTTTAACAAACACATTATATCAGCAGCTTTGACTCCGAAGTAAATAATGTGGTGAATAAAACACAAACATCTCAAATCCCACGATATTACTTAATCAGACCTCTCTCAGGAATAAAGTTTAAATCTGTTCTCATACAGGACTGATCCAACAATAATAAACGGCTTCATTTACAGCTTTTATATAACTATATTGACCATGTTCACTCCTGGTGTTTCATTTATAATTTAGACAGATGTCTCCGCAGTGTGCACTGAATCCAGGGACACGAGCAGACCCGTTTCACTCTGTTCCTGCAGTTTCCCAGTTAAAATATGAATTGTGAGTCTCTGACACGAGGACAGTTAAAGGGCAGGTTGAGGATTGCAGCCTAGAAATGACTGTGGGTGATATTAGGGGACGGACACTGAACGTGTCCCATTGACATTCCTCTCTCCTCTATTTTACTGCAGATGTTTACCCGTTTATTCTACATTGGTTAACGGCTCCAGTAAAATTGGCCCCGTGTAAAACCGAGCTGAACTCATGACCCTTTTTCACCTCCATCACAAAGGCCCCGTGATTCCCTCACCCGCCTCCATTCCTTCCTCAGCCCATTGCCATTGAAACCCTCATCAATGTCTCTGTCCTCTTCAGACTCCATTCCTCCAATACACTCCTGACCGGCCACCCAACCCCCACCTTCTATAAACGTGAGCTCGTCCAAAACTCTTGTCCGTGTCCAACCAGCACCAGGTCCTGCTCGGACTCACTGACCCTCACTGGCTCCCAGTTACATATTCATTAAATTTAAAATTCTCATCCTTGGGTTTAAAACACTCCCCATTTCCATACCTACAGACAACCCACCCGTCACCATCTCATTCATCGGACACTGGCCTCTTTTGCTGGGAGTCCCCTCACTTGGTTCCACTCCCCTATCTGATCAGAGCCAGAAGAAGCTTCTCTTCCCACCCTATCACCGTTATCTCTGATGTTTCTAAAGGTTCAATCCTTGGCTCCCTCCTCTTCCTCATCCACATGCTGCCCTTTGGTGACACAGTCCACAGACACGGACCAGCTTTCAGATGGACGCTGACAAAACCACCGCCTCTCTTGACCCTTCCAATATATTTGTGTTGTCAGACCCACATTCTGTTTTAGATGAGCCACCAGTTCCTCCAGTTAAAAATTGGAAGTCATGATCTTTGGCCCCAAAATCTCCACATCCTGGCCAAGGATTCCATCCTCACCACTGGTTTTTTGATTGGTGAGTCACTCACCAATCACTCAAGCCCTTACTGACTTGTGTTTATAATATATATATATTACCTGTATATTTATGATGTATTTGTATATTTTGAAGTGTATTTGCACAGGGGCAGCACGGCTGCAGGTACGGCAGCCGGGCTTGGACCGAATGGAGGCCAGCGGGGAGTCCGTCCCGGACAAAATGGGGGCGAGCGCGACCAACATTTTTTAAAAAGTCGCCGCTCATGCGGCTCCCATGCCGTACAAAATGAGGCCCGCGTCGCCACCACCTTGGACAAAATGGAGGCCAGCTTGGCTTCCTCATTGGACAAAATGGAGGACAGACAGGCCAACATTATGGAAAAATGGCGGCTGCGCCAGCCGGCATCTTGGTCAGATGGCGGCAAGTAGCCAACAGAGTGTCCCCAGTGATCCCGCAGTCAACCCACAATGATGCCAGGGTGCAGCCAGGGTTCCCAGCTTGCACCCAGTCAGCCCAGAGTGATGCCAGAGTGGCGGTCTTGATGTTCAGACCACCACCACAACAATAAGAACTACCACAACAATGTCCCAGTGACCCCCCCCCCCAGTGTCCCCTGAATGTCCCAGTGACCCCCCCAGTGTCCCCTGAATGTCCCAGTGACCCCCCCCCCCCCAGTGTCCCCTGAATATCCCAGTGATTCCAGTGTGCACCCAGTGACCCCAGAGTAACCCAGACATTACTCACGTGCTCCCCATCGGGTCCAGGCTGTGGTGAAGGTCTCAGTCAGTCCGTCCCCAGCGGAGAGAACGATGCTTGGCCCAGGATTCCTCCCTCTCCTCCTCCTCCTCCTCACAAAATGTCTCTTTCTGGATCATCTCCTTGCAGCATTTCATCAAAAAGATTCCTGAGGGGAGAGAGAGGGAATTGATTAAAATACAAAAGCAAGGGATTAAAAAGGCACAGCAAGAGGCCAGAACTCCCTCCCTCCCACTCCCTCTCTCACTCTCTCTTTTTCTCCCCCCTCTCTCTCTCTCCCACTCCCTCTCTCACTCTCTCCCACTCTCCCTCTCTCTCTCTCCCTCCCTCCCACTCTCCCTCTCTCTCTCTCTCCCTCTCCCTCTCTCGACCCATCTCCCTCTCCCTCTCCCTCTCTCACACTCCCCCAGTTGCACAGAATCTCTCCCTAATCCAAGTCTGCAGCTTGTTTCTCCCCTGCCTTTCCTCTGAATGCCTCTAACCGGTGCCGCACTGCCTGTCTGAGCTGCTCAGTGTTTGCTGCAGGGTCCAACCCTCCCCCTGGGTGTGTTTTCTCTTCTGTCCCTGGGCCTCGCCCACACCTGCTCTGGACATTGTTGCAACTTTAATTCTGGCAGTTGCTGTCAGCGAAAGGTCAACAGCTTTTCCCTCAACTGTTTTCTCCTGTTTGAATTAGAAACTCGCCCCTCCCTGTTCAATCTCGACCTCTACCTCACCTTGTATTGTCCAGAATGTAATATATGATATGGACTGAGTCCAACCCACTGTGTAATGTGCAGAATGTAATATAAGATATGGACTGAGTCCACCCCACTGTGTATTATACAGAATGTAATATAAGATATGGACTGAGTCCACCCCACTGTGTATTGTACAGAATGTAATATAAGATATGTACTGGGTCCACCCAACCTTGTAAGGTGCAGAATGTAATATAAGATCCTGAAACATTTGCCTGAGGAAGGAGGAAGTCTCCGAAAGCTTGTGAATTTAAAATAAAATTGCTGGACTATAACTTGGTGTTGTAAAATTGTTTACAATAATATAAGATATGGAGTGAGTGCAACCCATCTTGTATTGTACAGACTGTAATATAAGATATGGACTGAGTCCAACCCACTGTATATTGTACAGAATGTAACATAAGATATGGACTGAGTCCAACCCACTGTATATTGTACAGAATGTAGTATAAGATATGGACTGAGTCCACCCCACTGTGTATTGTACAGAATGTAATATAAGATATGGACTGAGTCCACCCAACCTTGTAAGGTGCAGAATGTAATATAAGATATGGAGTGAGTCCAACCCAGTGTGTATTGTACAGAATGTAAAATAAGATATGGACTGAGTCCAACCCACTGTGTAATGTGCAGAATGTAATATGAGATATGGACTGAGTACAACCCATTGTGTATTGTACAGAATGTAATATAAGATATGGACTGAGTCCAACCCACTGTGTAATGTACAGAATGTAATATAAGATATGGACTGAGTCCAACCCACTGTGTAATGTGCAGAATGTAATATAAGATATGGACTGAGTCCAACCCCCCTTGTAATGTGCAGAATGTAATATAAGATATGGACTGAGTCCAACCCACCTTGCAATGTGCAGAATGTAATATGAGATATGGACTCAGTCCAACCCACCTTGTAATGAGCAGAATGTAACATAAGATATGGACTGAGTCCAACCCACCTTGTATTATACAGAATGTAATACAAGATATGGACTGAGTCCAATCCAATGTGTATTGTACGGAATGTAATATAAGATATGGACTGAGTCCAACCCACTGCGTAATGTGCAGAATGTAATTTCAGATCTGGAATGTGTCCAACACACCTTGTAATGTGCAGAATGTAATATAAGATATGGACTGAGTCCAACCCACTGCGTAATGTGCGGAATGTAACATAAGATATGGACTGAGTCCACCCCACTGTGTGTTGTACAGAATGTAATATAATATATGGACTGAGTCCAACCAACCGTGTGATGTGCAGAATGCAATATAAGATATTTACTGAGTCCAACCCACCTTGTATTGTACAGAATGTAATATAAGATATGGACTGAGTCCAACCCACCTTGTAATGTGCAGAATGTAATATAAGATATGGTCTGAGTCCAATCCAATGTGTATTGTACGGAATGTAATATAAGATATGGACTGAGTTCAACCCACTGTGTAATGTGCAGAATGCAATAAAAGATATGGACTGAGTCCACCCCACTGTGTATTGAACAGAATGTAATATAAGGTATGGACTGAGTCCAACCCACTGTGTATTGTACAGAATGTAATATAAGATATGGACTGAGTCCATCCCACTGTGTGATGTGCAGAATGTAATATAAGATATGGACTGAGTCCAACCAACTGTGTAATGTGCAGAATGTAAGATAAGATATGGACTGAGTCCAACCCCCCTTGTAATGTGCAGAATGTAATATAAGATATGGACTGAGTCCAACCCACCTTGCAATGTGCAGAATGTAATTTAAGATATGCACTGAGTCCACCCCACTGTGTATTGTCCAGAATGTAATATAAGATATCGACTGAGAACACCAGATATTTAATGAGTAGCCAACAGAGTGTCCCCAGTGATCCCGCAGTCAACCCACGATGATGCCAGGGTGCAGCCAGGGTTCCCAGCTTGCACCCAGTCATGCCAGAGTGATGCCAGAGTGGCGGTCTTGATGTTCAGACCACCACCACAACAATAAGAACTACCACAACAATGTCCCAGTGACCCCCCCGCAGTGTCCCCTGAATATCCCAGTGATTCCAGTGTGCACCCAGTGACCCCAGAGTAACCCAGACATTACTCACGTGCTCCCCATCGGGTCCAGGCTGTGGTGAAGGTCTCAGTCAGTCCGTCCCCAGCGGAGAGAACGATGCTTGGCCCAGGATATCTCCCACTCCTCCTCCTCCTCACAAAATGTCTCTTTCTGGATCATCTCCTTGCAGCATTTCATCAAAAAGATTCCTGAGGGGAGAGAGAGGGAATTGATTAAAATACAAAAGCAAGGGATTAAAAAGGCAAAGCAAGAGGCCAGAACTCCCTCCCTCCCACTCCCTCTCTCACTCTCTCTTTTTCTCCCCCCTCTCTCTCTCTCCCACTCCCTCTCTCACTCTCTCTCACTCTCCCTCCCTCCCACTCTCCCTCTCTCTCCCTCTCCCTCTCTCTAACCATCTCCCTCTCCCTCTCCCTCTCTCACACTCCCCCAGTTGCACAGAATCTCTCCCTAATCCAAGTCTGCAGCTTGTTTCTCCCCTGCCTTTCCTCTGAATGCCTCTAACCGGTGCCGCACTGCCTGTCTGAGCTGCTCAGTGTTTGCTGCAGGGTCCAACCCGCCCCCTGGGTGTGTTTTCTCTTCTGTCCCTGGGCCTCGCCCACACCTGCTCTGGACATTGTTGCAACTTTAATTCTGTCAGTTGCTGTCAGCGAAAGGTCAACAGCTTTTCCCTCAACTGTTTTCTCCTGTTTGAATTAGAAACTCGCCCCTCCCTGTTCAATCTCGACCTCGACCTCACCTTGTATTGTCCAGAATTTAATATAAGATATAGACTGAGTCCACCTCACCTTGTAATATACAGAATGTAATATAAGATATTTACTGGGTCCACCCAACCTTGTAATGTGCAGAATGTAATATAAGATATGGACTGAGTACAACCCATCTTGTATTGTCCAGAATGTAATATAAGATATGGGCTGAGTCCAACCCACTGTGTATTGTCCAGAATGTAATATAAGATATGGACTGAGTCCAACCCACTGTGTAATGTGCAGAATGTAATATAAGATATGGACTGAGTCCACCCCACTGTGTATTGTACAGAATGTAATATAAGATATGGACTGAGTCCAACCCACTGTGTAATGTGCAGAATGTAATATGAGATATGGACTGAGTACAACCCATTGTGTATTGTACAGAATGTAATATAAGATATGGACTGAGTCCAACCCACTGTGTAATGTACAGAATGTAATATAACATATGGACTGAGTCCAACCCACTGTGTAATGTGCAGAATGTAATATAAGATATGGACTGAGTCCAACCCACTGTGTATTGTACAGAATGTAATATAAGATATGCACTGGGTCCACCCCACTGTGTATTGTACAGAATGCAATATAAGATATGGACTGAGTCCAACCCACTGTGTAATGTACAGAATGTAATGTATGATATGGACTGAGTCCACCCCACTGTGTATTGTACAGAATGTAATATAAGATATGGACTGAGTCCACCCCACTGTGTATTGTACAGAATGTAATATAAGATATGGACTGAGTCCACCCCACTGTGTATTGTACAGAATGCAATATAAGATATGGACTGACTCCACCCCACTGTGTATTGTACAGAATGTAATATAAGATATGGACTGAGTCCACCCCACTGTGCATTGTACAGAATGTAATATAAGATATGGACTGGGTCCACCCAACCTTGTAAGGTGCAGAATGTAATATAAGATATGGAGTGAGTCCAACCCAATCTTGTATTGTACAGACTGTAATATAAGATATGGACTGAGTCCAACCCACTGTATATTGTACAGAATGTAATATAAGATATGGACTGAGTCCACCCCACTGTGTATTGTACAGAATGTAATATAAGATATGGACTGAGTCCACCCCACCTTGTAATATACAGTATGTAATATAAGATACGTACTGGGTCCACCCAACCTTGTAAGGTGCAGAATGTAATATAAGATATGGAGTGAGTCCAACCCAGTGTGTATTGTACAGAATGTAATATAAGATATGGACTGAGTCCAACCCACTGTGTATTGTACAGAATGTAATATAAGATATGGGCTGAGTCCACCCCACTGTGTATTGTACAGAATGTAATATAAGATATGGACTGAGTCCAACCCACTGTGCATTGTACAGAATATGACATAAGATATGGACTGAGTCCAACCCGCTGTGTAATGTACAGAATGTAATATAAGATATGGACTGAGTCCAACCCACTGTGTATTGTACAGAATGTAATATAAGATATGGGCTGAGTCCACCCCACTGTGTATTGTACAGAATGTAATATAAGATATGGACTGAGTCCACCTCACCTTGTAATATACAGAATGAAATATAAGATATTTACTGGGTCCACCCAACCTTGTAATGTGCAGAATGTAATATAAGATGCACGGTGCTCTCACTGTTTAAAATGCACGGTGCTCTCACTGTTTAAAATGCACGGTGCTCTCACAGTTAAAAATGCACGGTGCTCTCACTGTTTAAAATGCACGGTGCTCTCACAGTTAAAAATGCACGGTGCTGTCACAGTTAAAAATGCACGGTGCTCTCACTGTTTAAAATACAAGGTGCTCTCACTGTTTAAAATGCACGGTGCTCTCACATTTTAAAATGCACGGTGCTCTCACTGTTTAAAATGCACGGTGCTCTCACATTTTAAAATGCACGGTGCACTCACAGTTTAAAATACAAGGTGCTCTCACTGTTTAAAATGCACGGTGCTCTCACCGTTTTAAATGCACGGTGCTCACACTGTTAAAAATGCACGGTGCTCTCACTGTTAAAAATGCACGGTGCTCTCACTGTTAAAAATGCACGGTGCTCTCACTGTTTTAAATGCACGGTGCTCTCACTGTTTAAAATGCACGGTGCTCTCACAGTTTAAAATGCACGGTGCTCTCACTGTTTAAAATACAAGGTGCTCTCACTGTTTAAAATGCACGGTGCTCTCACAGTTTAAAATGCACGGTGCTCTCACAGTTTAAAATACAAGGTGCTCTCACTGTTTAAAATACAAGGTGCTCTCACTGTTTAAAATACAAGGTGCTCTCACTGTTTAAAATGCACGGTGCACTTACTGATAAAAATGCACGGTGCTCTCACTGTTTAAAATGCACGGTGCTCTCACTGTTTAAAATACAAGGTGCTCTCACAGTTTAAAATACAAGGTGCACTCACTGTTAAAAATACAAGGTGCTCTCTCCCCCTATCCCTCCTCTCTCTCTCCCTCCCTCTCTCCCTCTCCCCTCTCTCTCACTCTCTCCCTCACACTCCCCCAGTTGCACAGAATCTCGCCCGAATCCAAGTCTGCAGCTTGTTTCTCCCCTGCCTTTCCTCTGAATGCCTCCAACCGGTTCCGCACTGCCTGTCTGAGCTGCTCAGTGTTTGCTGCAGGGTCCAACCCTCCCCCTGGGTGTGTTTTCTCTTCTCTCCCTGGGCTTCACACACACCTGCTCTGGACATTGTTGCAACTTTATAATGCACGGTGCACTCACTGTTTAAAATACAAGGTGCTCTCACTGTTTCAAATACAAGGTGCTCTCACTGTTTAAAATACAAGGTGCTCTCACTGTTTAAAATGCACGGTGCACTCAATGTTTATCATGAACGGTGCTCTCACTGTTTAAAATGCACGGTGCACTTACTGAAAAAAATGCACGTTGCTCTCACTGTTTATAATGCACGGTGCTCTCAGTTTAAAATACAAGGTGCTCTCATTGTTTACAATGCATGGTGCTCTCACTGTTTAAAATGCACGGTGCTCTCACTGATCAAAATACAAGGTGCAATTGCTGTTTAAAATACAAGGTGCTCTCATTGTTTAAAATGCACGGCGCTCTCACTGTGTATAATGCACGGTGCTCTGACAGTTTAAAATGCACGGTGCTCTCACAGTTTAAAATACAAGGCGCACTCACAGTTTAAAATGCACGGTGCACTCACAGTTTAAAATACAAGGTGCACTCACAGTTTAAAATGCACGGTGCTCTCACAGTTTAAAATACAAGGTGCACTCACAGTTTAAAATACAAGGTGCTCTCACTGTTTAAAATGCACGGTGCATTAATGTTTATAATGAACAGTGCTCTCACTGTTTAAAATACAAGGTGCTCTCACAGTTTAAAATACAAGGTGCTCTCACTGTTTAAAACACAGGGTGCTCTCAATGTTTAAAATGAACGGTGCACTCAGTTTAAAATACAAGGTGCTCTCACTGTTTAAAATGCACGGTGCTCTCACAGTTTAAAATACAAGGTGCTCTCACTGTTTAAAATGCACGGTGCATTAATGTTTATAATGAACGGTGCTCTCACTGTTTTAAATACATGGTGCTCTCACAGTTTAAAATACAAGGTGCTCTATCTGTTTAAAATACAAGGTGCTCTCACTGTTTAAAATGAACGGTGCACTCACAGTTTAAAATACAAGGTGCTCTCACTGTTTAAAATGCACGGTGCACTTACTGATAAAAATGCACGTTGCTCTCACTGTTTAAAATGCACGGTGCTCTCACAGTTTAAAATGCACGGTGCTCTCACTGTTTAAAATACAAGGTGCTCTCACTGTTTAAAATACAAGGTGCTCTCACTGTTTAAAATGCACGGTGCACTCAATGTTTATAATGAACGGTGCTCTCACTGTTTAAAATGCACGGTGCACTTACTGAAAAAAATGCACGTTGCTCTCACTGTTTATAATGCACGGTGCTCTCAGTTTAAAATACAAGGTGCTCTCATTGCTTACAATGCATGGTGCTCTCACTGTTTAAAATGCACGGTGCTCTCACTGATCAAAATACAAGGTGCAATTGCTGTTTAAAATACAAGGTGCTCTCATTGTTTAAAATGCACGGCGCTCTCACTGTTTATAATGCACGGCGCTCTCACTGTTCTTATGCACGGCGCTCTCACTGTTTATAATGCACGGTGCTCTGACAGTTTAAAATGCACGGTGCTCTCACAGTTTAAAATACAAGGTGCACTCACAGTTTAAAATGCACGGTGCTCTCACAGTTTAAAATGCACGGTGCTCTCACAGTTTAAAATACAAGGTGCTCTCACAGTTTAAAATACAAGGTGCTCTCACTGTTTAAAATACAAGGTGCTCTCACTGTTTAAAATGAACGGTGCACTCACAGTTTAAAATACAAGGTGCTCTCACTGTTTAAAATGCACGGTGCACTCACAGTTTAAAATACAAGGTGCTCTCACAGTTTAAAATGCACGGTGCTCTCACAGTTTAAAATACAAGGTGCTCTCACTGTTTAAAATGCACGGTGCATTAATGTTTATAATGAACGGTGCTCTCACTGTTTAAAATACAAGGTGCTCTCACAGTTTAAAATACAAGGTGCTCTCACTGTTTAAAATACAAGGTGCTCTCACTGTTTAAAATGAACGGTGCACTCACAGTTTAAAATACAAGGTGCTCTCACTGTTTAAAATGCACGGTGCACTTACTGATAAAAATGCACGTTGCTCTCACTGTTTAAAATGCACGGTGCTCTCACAGTTTAAAATGCACGGTGCTCTCACAGTTTAAAATACAAGGTGCTCTCACTGTTTAAAATGCACGGTGCTCTCACAGTTTAAAATACAAGGTGCTCTCACTGTTTAAAATGCACGGTGCATTAATGTTTATAATGAACGGTGATCTCACTGTTTAAAATACAAGGTGCTCTCACAGTTTAAAATGCAAGGTGCTCTCACAGTTTAAAATACAAGGTGCTCTCACTGTTTAAAATGAACGGTGCACTCACAGTTTAAAATACAAGGTGCTCTCACTGTTTAAAATGCACGGTGCTCTCACTGTTTAAAATGCACGGTGCTCTCACTGTTTAAAATGTATGGTGCTCTCATTGTTTAAAATGCACGGTGCTCTCATTGTTTAAAATGCACGGTGCTCTCACTGTTTAAAATGCACGGTGCTCTCACTGTTTAAAATGCACGGTGCTCCCACTGTTTAAAATGTATGGTGCTCTCATTGTTTAAAATGCACGGTGCTCTCACTGTTTAAAATACAAGGTGCTCTCACTGTTTAAAATACAAGGTGCTCTCACTGTTTAAAATACAAGGTGCTCTCACAGTTTAAAATACAAGGTGCTCTCACAGTTTAAAATGCACGGTGCTCTCACTGTTTAAAATGCACGGTGCTCTCATTGTTTAAAATGCACGGTGCATTAATGTTTATAATGAACGGTGCTCTCACTGTTTAAAATACAAGGTGCTCTCACTGTTTAAAATACAAGGTGCTCTCACTGTTTAAAATACAAGGTGCTCTCACAGTTTGAAATACAAGGTGCTCTCACTGTTCAAAATGCACGGTGCACTTACTGATAAAAATGCACGTTGCTCTCACTGTTTAAAATGCACGGGGCTCACAGTTTAAAATGCACGGTGCTCTCACAGTTTAAAATGCACGGTGCTCTCACTGTTTAAAATACAAGGTGCTCTCACTGTTTAAAATACAAGGTGCTCTCACTGTTTAAAATGCACGGTGCACTCAATGTTTATAATGAACGGTGCTCTCACTGTTTAAAATGCACGGTGCACTTACTGAAAAAAATGCACGTTGCTCTCACTGTTTATAATGCACGGTGCTCTCAGTTTAAAATACAAGGTGCTCTCATTGTTTACAATGCATGGTGCTCTCACTGTTTAAAATGCACGGTGCTCTCACTGATCAAAATACAAGGTGCAATTGCTGTTTGAAATACAAGGTGCTCTCATTGTTTAAAATGCACGGCGCTCTCACTGTTTATAATGCACGGCGCTCTCACTGTTTATAATGCACGGCGCTCTCACTGTTTATAATGCACGGTGCTCTGACAGTTTAAAATGCACGGTGCTCTCACAGTTTAAAATACAAGGTGCACTCACAGTTTAAAATACACGGTGCTCTCACAGTTTAAAATGCACGGTGCTCTCACAGTTTAAAATACAAGGTGCTCTCACAGTTTAAAATACAAGGTGCTCTCACTGTTTAAAATACAAGGTGCTCTCACTGTTTAAAATGAACGGTGCACTCACAGTTTAAAATACAAGGTGCTCTCACTGTTTAAAATGCACGGTGCACTCACAGTTTAAAATACAAGGTGCTCTCACAGTTTAAAATGCACGGTGCTCTCACAGTTTAAAATACAAGGTGCTCTCACTGTTTAAAATGCACGGTGCATTAATGTTTATAATGAACGGTGCTCTCACTGTTTAAAATACAAGGTGCTCTCACAGTTGAAAATACAAGGTGCTCTCACTGTTTAAAATACAAGGTGCTCTCACTGTTTAAAATGAACGGTGCACTCACAGTTTAAAATACAAGGTGCTCTCACTGTTTAAAATGCACGGTGCACTTACTGATAAAAATGCACGTTGCTCTCACTGTTTAAAATGCACGGTGCTCTCACAGTTTAAAATGCACGGTGCTCTCACAGTTTAAAATACAAGGTGCTCTCACTGTTTAAAATGCACGGTGCTCTCACAGTTTAAAATATAAGGTGCTCTCACTGTTTAAAATGCACGGTGCATTAATGTTAATAATGAACGGTGCTCTCACTGTTTAAAATACAAGGTGCTCTCACAGTTTAAAATACAAGGTGCTCTCACTGTTTAAAATGCACGGTGCTCTCACTGTTTAAAATACAAGGTGCTCTCACAGTTTAAAATACAAGGTGCACTCACTGTTTAAAATACAAGGTGCTCTCTCCCCCTATCCCTCCTCTCTCTCTCTCCTCCGCTCTCTCCCACTCCCTCTCTCACTCTCTCTCACTCTCCCTCCCTCCCACTCTCCCTCTCTCTCTCCCCCTATCCCTCCTCTCTCTCTCCCTCCCTCTCTCCCTCTCCCCTCTCTCTCACTCTCTCCCTCACACCCCCCAGTTGCACAGAATCTCGCCCGAATCCAAGTCTGCAGCTTGTTTCTCCCCTGCCTTTCCTCTGAATGCCTCCAACCGGTTCCGCACTGCCTGTCTGAGCTGCTCAGTGTTTGCTGCAGGGTCCAACCCTCCCCCTGGGTGTGTTTTCTCTTCTCTCCCTGGTCTTCACACACACCTGCTCTGGACATTGTTGCAACTTGAAAATGCACGGTGCACTCACTGTTTGAAATACAAGGTGCTCTCACTGTTTCAAATACAAGGTGCTCTCACTGTTTAAAATACAAGGTGCTCTCACTGTTTAAAATGCACGGTGCACTCAATGTTTATAATGCACGGTGCTCTCATTGTTTAAAATGCACGGTGCTCTCATTGTTTAAAATGCACGGTGCTCTCACTGTTAAAAATGCACGGTGCTCTCACAGTTTAAAATGCACGGTGCTCTCCAGTTTAAAATACAAGGTGCACTCACTGTTTAAAATGCACGGTGCTCTCACTGTTGAAAATACAAGGTGCTCTCACTGTTTAAAATGCACGGTGCTCTCACAGTTTAAAATACAAGGTGCACTCACGGTTTAAAATACAAGGTGCTCTCACTGTTTAAAATGCACAGTGCACTCAATGTTTATAATGCACGGTGCTCTCACTGTTTAAAATGCACGGTGCTCTCATTGTTTAAAATGCACGGTGCTCTCACTGTTTAAAATGCACGGTGCTCTCACTGTTTAAAATGCACGGTGCTCTCACTGTTCAAAATACAAGGTGCAATTGCTGTTTAAAATGCTCGGTGCTCTCACTGTTTTAAATGCACGGTGCTCTCACTATTCATAATGCATGGTGCTCTCACTGTTTAAAATGCACGGTGCTCTCACTGTTTAAAATGCACGGTGCACTTACTGATAAAAATGCACGTTGCTCTCACTGTTTAAAATACAAGGTGCTCTCACTGTTTAAAATGCACGGTGCTCTCACTGTTTTAAATGCACGGTGCTCTCACTGTTTATAATGCACGGTGCTCTCACTGTTTAAAATGCATGGTTCTCTCACTGTTTAAAATGCATGGTGCTCTCTCTGCCCATAATGCATGGTGCTCTCACTGTTTAAAATGCATGGTGCTCTCACTTTTTTAAATGCATGGTGCTCTCACGGTTTATAATGCATGGTGCTCTCACTGCTTATAAAGCATGGTGCTCCCACAGTTTGTCATGCAGTGTGCTCTCATTGTTTAAAATGCATGGTGCTCTCACTGTATATAATGCTTGGTATCTCACTGTTTACAATGCATGGTGCTCTCACTGTTTTTAATGCATGGTGCTCTCACAATTTATAATGCATGGTGCTCTCACAGTTTAAAATACAAGGTGCACTGTTTAAAATGCACGGTGCTCTCACAGTTCAAAATACAAGGTGCACTCACAGTTTAAAATACAAGGTGCACTCACAGTTTAAAATACAAGGTGCTCTCACTGTTTAAAATGCACGGTGCTCTCACTGTTTATAATGCACGGTGCTCTCACTGTTTAAAATGCACGGTGCTCTCACTGTTTAAAATGCATGGGGCTCTCACTCTTTATAATGCATGGTGCTCACACTGTTTTAAATGCATGGTGTTCTCACTGCTTACAATGCATGGTGCTCTCAATGTTTATAATGCATGTTGCTCTCACTCTTTATAATGCATGGTGCTCCCACTGTTTCTAATGCAAGGTGCTCTCACTGTTTATAATGCATATTGGTCTCACTGTTCATAATCAATGCTCCTCTCACTGTTTGTAATGCATGGTGCTCTCACTGTTTAAAATGCATTGGTCTCTCACTGTTGATAATGCATGGTCCTCTCACTGTTTAAAATGCATGGTGCTCTCACTGCTTATAATGCATGGCGCTCTCACTGTTTATAATGCATGGCGCTCTCACTGTTTATAATGCATGGCGCTCTCACTGTTTATAATGCATGGCGCTCTCACTGTTTATAATGCATGGTGCTCTCACTGGTTGAAATGCATGGTCCTCTCACTGTTTAAAATGCATCGTGCTCTCACTGTCTATAATGCTTGGTATCTCACTGTTTATAATGCATGGTGCTCTCACTGTTTAATGTGCATAGTGCTCTCACTGCTTATAAGGCATGGTGCACTCACTGTATATAATGCATGGTGCTCTCACTGTTTATAATGCATGGTGCTCTCACTGTTTATAATGCACGTTGCTCTCACTGTTTATAATGCATGGTGCTCTCACTGTTTATAATACACGTTGCTCTCACTGTTTATCATGCAAGTTGCTCTCACTGCATTCAATGCATTGTGCTCTCACTGTTTATCATGCATGTTGATCTCACTGCTTAAAATGCATGGTGCTCTCACTGTTTATAATGCATGGTGCTCTCACTGTTTATAATGCATTGTGCTCCTACTGTTTATAATGCATGGTGTTCTGACAGTTTATAATGCATGGTGCTCTCACTGTTTAATGTGCATAGTGCTCTCACTGCTTGTAATGCATGGTGCACTCACTGTATATAATGCATCGTGCTCTCACTGTTTATAATGCATGGTGCGCTCACTGTTTATCATGCATGGTGCTTTCACTGTTTATAATGCATCGTGCTCTCACTGTATATAATGCTTGGTATCTCTCTGTGTATAATGCATGGTTCTCTCACTGTTTATAATGCATGGTGCTCTTACTGTTTATAATGCATGGTGCTCTCACTGTTTATAATGCATATTGGTCTCACTGTTCATAATCAATGCTGCTCTCACTGATTATAATGCATGGTGCTCTCACTGGTTATAATGCATGGTGCTCTCACTGTTTATAATGCATGTTGCTCTCACTGTTTATAATGCATGGTGCTCTCACTGTTTATAATGCATGGTGCTCTCACTGTTTATAATGCACGTTGCTCTCATTGTTTATAATGCATGGTGCTCTCACTGTTTATAATACACGTTGCTCTCACTGTTTATCATGCATGTTGCTCTCACTGCATTCAATGCACAGTGCTCTCACTGTTTATAATGCATGGTGCTCTCACTGTTTATAATGCATTGTGCTCCTACTGTTTATAATGCATGGTGTTCTGACAGTTTATAATGCATGGTGCTCTCACTGTTTAATGTGCATGGTGCTCTCACTGTTTATAATGCACGTTGCTCTCATTGTTTATAATGCATGGTGCTCTCACTGTTTATAATACACGTTGCTCTCACTGTTTATCATGCATGTTGCTCTCACTGCATTCAATGCATTGTGCTCTCACTGTTTATAATGCTTTGTGCTCTCACTGCTTATAATGCACAGTGCTCTCACTGTTTATAATGCATGGTGCTCTCACTGTTTATAATGCATTGTGCTCCTACTGTTTATAATGCATGGTGTTCTGACAGTTTATAATGCATGGTGCTCTCACTGTTTAATGTGCATAGTGCTCTCACTGCTTGTAATGCATGGTGCACTCACTGTATATAATGCATGGTGCTCTCACTGTTTATCGTGCACGGTGCTCTCACTGTTTATCGTGCACGGTGCTCTCACTGTTTATCATGCGTGGTGCTCTCACTGTTTAAAATGCATGTTGCTCTCACTGTTTACAATGCATGGTGCTCTCTCTGCTTATAATGCACGGTGCTCTCACTGTTTTAAATGCATCGTGGTCTCACTGTTCATAATCAATGCTGCTCTCACTGTTTGCAATGCATGGTTCTCTCACTGTTTATAGTGCATGGTGCTCTCACTGTTTATAATGCACGGTGCTCTTACTTTTTATAATGCATGGTGCTCTCACTGTTTATAATGCATATTGGTCTCACTGTTCATAATCAATGCTGCTCTCACTGATTATAATGCATGGTGATCTCACTGGTTATAATGCATGGTGCTCTCACTGTTTATAATGCATGTTGCTCTCACTGTTTATAATGCACGGTGCTCTCACTGTTTATAATGCACGGTGCTCTAACTGTTTAAAATGCATATTGGTCTCACTGTTCATAATCAATGCTGCTCTCACTGTTTGTCATGCATGGTGCTCTCACTTTTTTAAATGCATGGTGCTCTCACTGATAACAATCCATGGTGCTCTCACTTTTATAATGCATGGTGCTCTCACTGTTTATAATGCATGGTCGTCCAACTCTTTATAATGCATGTTGCTCTCTTAAAATCTATCGATCTCAGCTTTGAATATAACTCAACGACTGAGCATCCACAGCCCTCTGGGGTGCAGAGAATTCCAAAGATTCACAATCCTTTGAGTGAAGAAATGTTTCCTCATGTCGGTCCTAAATGGCCGACCCCTTATCTTGAGACGATGAGCTCGAGTTCTTGACTCTCCAGTCAGGGGAATCAGACTCTCAGCATCTGCCCTGTCAAGCCTTCTAAGAATTTTATACATTTCAATGCGATCTCCTCTCATTCTTCTGAACTCCACCGAATATTGGCCAGTTTTACACAATATTTCCTCATACTACAATTGCAGCAAGACCTCCTTACTCTTATATTCCAACACCCTGACAATAAAGGCGAACATATCATTTCCTTTCCTCACTCTCATTAGACCCTTGGTATCTCAGTATTTCCAGCATGTTTTTCCTCTTTTCCTTCCAGAGGCAAAAGAAATGAAGGTTGAAAATATTTTACTATAATTGCACGCGATTATTTTTTGGAAACAATATCCAACTGAACTGCATCAAATTCGGCTGTAAACTTAAGAGTTCCTGATGGAAATAAACTAATAAGAACACTTAACTGCGATGACCGGGAATCGAACCCGGGTCAACTGCTTGGAAGGCAGCTATGCTCACCACTATACCACCATCGCTGAAAATAACCGAATAAAATAGTTCCCAAACATCAGATCCTGACCAGACACTGCAGGCTGTTGGATTTTGTTCTTCATTTGAACTGGTTTCTGACGGATCCTTTCTCGCTCTGTTGCAGTTCCTGTTTCCGCCCAGTAGATTTCACCAACCCCCAATCAATGGAAATTCCACACCAGCCAGTAATTCTTCACCTGATATCGGACTGAAGAGACAGTCGATACCTGCAATACTTGACCAGCTGGAAATACATTTTACCACAGCTCACATCAGCCTTTGAGTAAAGTTAAATAATTCCATTAAATCATTACAGAGACCTGACCACCAACTGGGCAGGAATGGCAGCTTAATATTCAAGTCTATAAGATCTTTAGAAAGGACAGGGGAATAGGGAAAGCAGGAGGAGCAGCAATATTACTAAAGGTCAATATTACAGCAGTTCAAAGATAGAATATCAGTGAGGGTGAGCGGGCAGTGTAAACACTCTGAGAGAGACCCATCACAAGTGCCCCCACTGTACTCCTCCAGAAGGTATAAGAAGGGCGAGTGCGGGAGGATTTCTTCATTCTTTGTGAAAGTGTTTGTGAGATTGTGGAAATGTCTGGAAGAGGAAAAACCGGCGGTAAAGCTCTGTCCAAGGCCAAGATTCGCTCATCCCGGGCCGGACTGCAGTTCCCTGTTACCCGTGTTCACAGGCTCCTGCGAAAGGGGAACTATGCTGAACGTGTGGGTGCCGGAGCCCCGGTCTATCTGGCTGCTGTGCATCGAGTATCTGACAGCTGAAATCCTCCAGCTGGCCGGCCACGCGGCCTGGGACAAACAAGAAGACCCGCATCATCCCCAGACACCTGCAGCTGGCCATCCGCAACGACGAGGAGCTCAACATGCTGCTGGGACGGGTGACCATCGCTCAGGGTGTTGTCTGATATCCAGGCCGTGCTGCTGCCGAAGAAAACCAGCATTGTGAGCTCCAAGAGCAAGTAAACCGGCCAAGGCTTAATCTGATAACCCAAAGGACAGGACCAACCTGATTGAAATCTTTGAAGAAGGAACAGAAAGTGCAGACAAGTTTAATGCAGTCGATGTGATATATTTGGATTTTCCGAAGGCCTTCTATAATGTACCACATTGTAGATTCAAGGCTAAGTTCAGAGCACGTGGAGTCAGGGTCAGGTGGCAGAATGGATAGTAAGTTGGCTACAAAACTGAAAGCCGAGAATAGAGGTTAACGGTCGCTACTCAGACTAGCAAAAGGTGGGAAGTGGAGTTCCAGTTGCTGGGACCACTGTTCTTCACAATTTACATTAACGATTTGGATTCGGGAATCGGAAGTACAATTCCAAAATTTGTGGACGACACCAAATTGGGGGATTTAGTTAATACAAAGGAAAAATGCATCAAAATGCAAGAGGGAATTAATAAACTTGCAGAATGAAGAATCAGGAGGTCACACACTGCTTGGATAATAAGAGTCTAAACGGGATAGAGGAGCAAAGGGATCTAGTGGTACAGATACACAAATTACTAAAAGTAGCGACCCAGGTTAATCAGGTCATAAAAAGACAAATCAAACACTAGGATTCATTTCTAGAGGGATAGAGTTGAAAAGCAAAGAAGTTATGTTAAACTTGTATAGAACCTTGTTTAGACCAGACTTGGAATACTGTGAACAGGTCTCGTCTCCATATTATAGACATAGGGGCATTGGAGAAGGTGCAGACAAGATTCACAAGGATGATACCAGAAATGAGAGGATATTCTTATCAGGAAAGACTGAACAGACTGGGTCTCGTTTCACTGGAAAAGAGAAGGCTGAGGGTTGATCTGATCGAGGTTTTTAAGATAATGATAGGGTTTGTTAGGATAGATGTGGAGAAAATGTTTCCACTTGTGGGGAGTCCAAAACTTCAGGTAATAAACATAAAATAGTCGCTAATAAATCAAATAGGGAATTCAGGAGAAATTGCTTTACCCAGAGAGTAGTTAGAATGTGGAACTTGCAACTACGAGGAGCAGCTGAGGCAAATAACATCGAGGCATTTAAGGGGAAGATAGATCAGCACATGAGGGAGAAAGGAATAGAAGGATATGCCGATAGGGTTAGATGAAGTAAGGAAGGAGGAGGCTCATGAGCAGCATAAACGCCGGCATAGACGAGTTGGGCCGAATGGCCTGTTTCTGTGCTGTAGTTTCAATGTAACTCGATGTAAAGGCTCTTTTCAGAGCCGCCCTCTATATCTGTGAAAGGGCTGGTTACTGTCTGAAGGGAGACCCTGATATCATGCTCCCAGTGTGGCTTTGAGCTGTTTTTGTCTCGATGTGGACGAGATGAGGTATTAATGGGACTGGAGTCGGGGCAGTGACCACAGTCCGGTACTTTAAACGGTGACTTATAGACCCCAGCCCACACATCACCAGATTTTATGCATTTATTTAAACTACTTCCCATGCTGGGCTCGTAAAGAATCACCAGAATTGCTCGACTAACCTTTCTACATCTGTGGAATTCAGCGCTTCGCTCCGTTTCTGTCCTATTTTGTTGGATTATTTACATAACGCATCAAACTCACTGGGGAATCACTGAACTGTAAAACTGTACAGAAACAACTAACAGTGAATTGCCTGGTGCCCAGGAGATCAGGAACATGACTCGCCTTTCGCCCTGTTAACGAGTAAACCGTGTTTAGAGTCCACCGACCCGCTTTGGTTCCATATGGGGGATCAAACAGAGAAATCGGGAGGGGAGGAGACAGTCAGAGTGACAGAGTGGAGAGCGGCCTCTGATCTTCCAGCTCCACCTCCAGTTCTCTCCATCCGACAGTTTCAAACCGTTTATCGATAATAGAACCGAACCTCAGCGCTCCGCACAAACCCTGACAGACCCGGGCTTCATATTCAAGGGTTCCCAAAACCCGAAGCTTTCAAATAAGCCCCGTTACAATGAGAAATCGTTAATATTCCTGCCTAAATTCAGTCCATTCAATAACAAGTCAACTCCGCTCATCCATTTCAGTCTGTTTCCCTGTTCCATCTCCCCACACATCCCCTCCCAGACGGGTTCAGCGTTTTACAATCACCTTATTCCAGCTTATTTGGAGAATCTCATGTGTTGTGGTTTGAGTTATGACGCGGAGTTTCTCCGCCAGTGTTACCGTCTCACAGAGACTCTCGCCCTGAATCTGTGAAAAGATTATGACCATGAACTGGGACTGGAGCCGAACACATCCCCAGTTACAGTGAGGCCCGGCCCGGACATCTCATTCTCTCTATTTTATATCAGACAGTATCCCACTTTCATGTCCAGCAATAGAGAGAGAGAGAGACAGTATCAGTCTTACACTCCCTATCTGTGTCCAAATCACGCTCAATAGCAGTATCCGCCTTCATATACAGCAGCAGAGAGAGAGAGGGAGGCAGACACGGTGAGAGAGACAGAGAGAGCGGTGAGACACAGTGACAGACAGACGTTAACAGTATTAGTTCCAGACTGACCGGTAAAGTGCGGTTTTATCCAGAAAGATCGCGTTGGAGAGACAGAAGATGCAATCTCATCTCTCACTGATATTGTACAAGGGTCAGAAACACTATTAATCCCACACTCGGGGACAGTACAGAGAGGGACAGAAACAATGGGTCACATTTAACCCTCTAATGCCTGTTGTACTATCTGCAGTTTTACAGCTCAGGGCTGTTCGATATTACTCTCAGTGACCTACAGTTTCACTCCGGTTAAATTAATCTGCGACTGTTGCTGCCTGATATTAACCCTACACGGTCCCAGCAAATACACCGACTCCCACTTTCCTCCCATGTTTCTCCAGGATTGGTTTGGGAAATCCTCTCCCAGTCACACATTATAGGGGCCATTAATGAAGAGAATCCATTGGCTGATTTCACAGCCGATCACTTTATCTCTGAAAGGCTCTTTACCATCAAAAGACCCCGAGAGAAACAGCAGGGATGGAAACATCTAGTTTAATAGTTGGAGATTGTAAAGTCAGTCTGGATTCCAGCGTTAGGCACTGGTGGAATCCCATCTGTTTCCCATTCGGGTTCCTGTTCCTGCACTGCCTGTGGACCCCATTCCCTCTGACCTCTCCCCCAGACCCACTTACTTTGCTCAGACTCGGAAAAATTCCAATTGGGGAAAGTTTCCATCGAATTTTGGATTGGGAATTGTGGGCGCCATTCCCTCAGTGAGCGGAAGAAGATAGTTTCAAACAGCTGGGAATGGAGAGATCACGGCCCCCGGGGGAAGGGAGCAAAGAGCAGCCTCGTTACAGCAGATCATCGCTTCGGGACCGTGTCCGCAGATGGGCTCAGTGATCGGCATTGAGTACGGGGGAAGTTCTGGGGGAGTCCGGGGGCTGTTTGTAAGAGGCGGAGTGGATTAGGAACTGGTCACGGAACATGGAGTGAGAGGGGGGAAAGGAGAGGTCATTCACGGGCTGTGTGTGTACAGGGTGTGTCCAGGGGAAGGGAGAGAGAATGGGAGGAACCTGCTATTAAAATCATTGCTGCTTTCTCTCCCCAAACCAGTAGTGAAAGGTCCTGGTTTAGTTCCAGCCTCACCCTGTTTATTGTAATTGGACAGTGAAGAGTGGAAACAGAGCCGGACAGTAAGGATGTGGGGAGTTATACAAAGAGCATCTATTGCAGGCATCAGGTGAGAAGTGTGAAGGACACATTTTAAACAGCGGCTGTTTGGTTTCGGTTGAACGGTTAGTCCCATGGGAGAGGGGATTAGAAACCTGACCTGTACAAAGGTCCCTGCCCCATCGGGTAGTCCCATTCATGGATCAGTGCAGGGGTTGGGCCGTGTCTGGATGTCATTGAATTGTTGTAAAACAGCCCAACACACCTGGTATGCAGAAGCTGAGTGCTGCAGTACTGCAGTGGAGTCAGACACTGAAACTATTTGTATCACTGGATTTCATTTTGTGGATATTCAAAATGATCATTAACAGAGATATTAAACTGATCACTTCTGAATTTTCTCCCTCACATGTTCCTGAGTAACAAGAGATAATTTTCTTTCCACAGGCAAACCCTTGAACGATCCAGAATAAATGTGATGCTTCCTCCACCCGAGGCAGAAGGAACAATGCAGCCAGCTCCTTCTCACACACAGTAAGTATATTATCACTCACAGAGCACAGAGACACAGACATGTCATCAGTTCCACAGTCTCAGACAGCAGAAGTAGTCAGGCCCACACTGATCACAATTTCCAGAGACACATTTTCAATCCAACAGTCAAGCAGAGTAGGTGAGGCTGACACTGTTCCATTTCCCCCTAACTCAGTCCCGCTGACAGGTAGATACCAAAATCCCAGTCCAAAATCACACTCTCAGAGTGAAAGGCACTGTTATAATCTCACAGGAGAGCAACATTAGCTACAAATTAAATACCAGATAGAAATCACACATGGTACCCGATTCAAAGGTACAGAATGAATCCCAATAATGTTCCCCGAGATTCAAATTGAATACTAGCCCAGAACTCTCACACACATGACTTTAATACATGCAATATCCATTGGAAAAGTGTATCATATGATACAAATTGCATACAAGTCCAAAACTCAGGTAGAGTATCAGATTGAGAAATATTGAAAGATAGTAAACCTGAGAAACAAATTAGATACCTGTTCAGAATGTACTCGGAGAATGAGATTTAAAGATAGAGTATCAATTCCATTAGTGCAGACTGAGATACACATTACATACCAGTCCAAAAATCTCATACACAAAGAGCAGGACAAATCCAATCCGGCCAATTACCGCCCCATCAGTCGACTCTCAATCATCAGCAAAGTGATGGAAGGTGTCGTCGACAGTGCTAACAAGTGGCACTTACTCACCAATAACCTGCTCACCGATGCTCAGTTTGGGTTCCGCCAGGACCACTCGGCTCCAGACCTCATTACAGCCTTGGTCCAAACATGGACAAAAGAGCTAAATTCCAGAGGTGAGGTGAGAGTGACTGCCCTTGACATCAAGGCAGCATTTGACCGAGTGTGGCACCAGGGAGCCCCAGTAAAATTGAAGTCAATAGGAGTCAGGGGGAAAGCTCTCCACTGGCTGGAGTCTTACCTGGCACAAAGGAAGATTGTAGTGGTTGTTGGAGGCCAATCATCTCAGCCCCAAGGTATTGCGACAGGAGTTCCTCAGGGCAGTGTCCAAGGCCCAACCATCTTCAGCTGCTTCATCAATGACCATCTCCAACAAGAGTGAATCTAACCCTTTGACATTCAACGGCATTACCATCGCCGAATCCCCCACCATCAACATCCTGGGGGTCACCATTGAACAGAATCTTAACTGGACCAGCCATATAAATACTGTGGCTACGAGAGCAAGTCAGAGGCTGGGAATTCTGCGGCGAGTGACTCACCTCCTGACTCCCCAAAGCCTTTCCACCATCTCAAAGGCACAAGTCAGGAGTGTGATGGAATACTCTGAACTTGCTTGGATGAGTACAGCTCCAAAACACTCAAGAAGCTCGACACCATCCAAGATAAAGCAGCCCGCTTGATTGGCACCCCATCCACCACCCTAAACATTCACTCCCTTCACCATCGGCGCACTGTGGCTGCAGTGTGCACCATCCACATGATGCATTGCAGCAACTCGCCAAGGCTTCTTCAACAGCACCTCTAAACCCACGACTTCTACCACCTAGAAGGACAAGAGCAGCAGGTACATGGGAACAACACCACCTGCACGTTCCCCTCCAAGTCACACACCATCCCGACCTGGTAATATATCGCCGTTCCTTCATCGTCGCTGGGTCAAAATCCTGGAACTCCCTTCCGAACAGCACTGTGGGAGAACCGTCACCACACGGACTGCAGCGGTTCAAGAAGCCAGGTCAGCACCAACTTCTAAAGGGCAATTAGGGATGGGCTATGAATGCTAGCCTTGCCAACGACACCCACATCCTATGAACGAATAAAAAAAACAGTTATTAAACATAACAACGAGATCTGCACCTGTGTTTTATCTGTGCAATTTCTGATCTCCATTCAGACCTGTATCTGTGTTTCACTTTATATTTCCTGTCCTCTGTACAGTGTGTTTCTTTCCCAGTGAGGAGTGGAACTCTGTAATAAATGTCCCAGTGCTGTGTTGACACAAAATAGTGGCCCTGAATAAACACAATATTGAGACATACACCTGTAAAAAAGTCAGTGCCTTTACATTTAAACAAAATGCCTCTCTCAGTGTGTCTCTCCTTCTCTGTACTTTACGGCCCATGTATGGAACAGTGATAGCTCCTGGACATGTACAGCACACGGTGGGTAACAGGGAACCATTCACTCCCGCCCTGAACTGAAAACAAAATATCTGCCAGCAAGGCTTACTGAGGGGCAAGGCGGCCATCCTCCTGTGGGGCAAGCTGGCTATCTTGCTGAGGGGCAAGGCGGCCATCTTACTGAGGGGCAAGGCGGCCATCTTACTGAGGGGCAAGGCGGCCATCATACTGTGGGGCAAGGCGGCCATCTTACTGAGGGGCAAGGCGGCCATCTTACTGAGGGGCAAGGCGGCCATCATACTGTGGGGCAAGCTGGCTCTCCTGCTGAGGGGCGAAGGCCATAAAAATGCAAACATTTCTCAAAGAAGAGAATTGAAAAGCAGAGATATTATGTTGAACTTGTATCGGAACCTGGTTAGACCAGATTATGAAAACTGTAACTAAATCAGATAATGCTGGACACACACATCAAGTCAGGCAGCATCTGTGGAGAGAGAAACAGTGTTAACATTTCAGGTCTGTGAACCGTTCTGGTATCCATATTATAAAAACGATACACGGTCACTGGAGAAGGTGCAAAAAATGATTCACTAGAATGATACCAGAACTGAGAGGTTATAAATATCAGGAAAGACTGAACAGGCTGGGTATTTTTATTCTAGAGAAGAGAAGGCTGAGGAGTGCCCTAATAGAGGTCTTTACAATTAGGAAGTGGTTTGATATGTTAGAGGGAGGGAAGATGTTTCCACTTGCGGGTAGTTCAAAACTTGGGGTCATAAATATTAAATAGTCACTATTAAACCCAATAAGGAATTCAGGAGAAACTTTTTAACCATGAGAGTGGATGGAATTTTGGAACTTGCTCCTACCTGGAGTAGTTGAGGCGAATAGTAGAGATGTATTTAAGGGGAAGCTGGATAAGTACATGAGGGAGAGAGGAACAGAAGGATATTCTGAAAGAGTTAGATGAAGTCAGGAGGAGGCTCGTGTGGAGCATATACACCGGAATGGAACACTTGGGCCGAATGGCCTGTTTTTGTTTAAGATTTAAGTCTCGTCTTTTCTATTCCCATGGAAATAATCCTGTTTTTTCAAGTCTTTCCAAATAAGTTTCCCTTCCCTGGCCTCATTCGAGTGAATCTACATTGGGCTCTCCCGATGGCTTTAATGTTGTTTCTATAATGGGACACCGAAACTGCTCTGGAACTACGTGGTTTAACCGAATAGAACAACTAATAAATCTTCATCATAATCATCAGTCCCAGGGAGCAGTAAAACGGGTTATAATCAAGAGTAAAAGGACAAATAACGAATAAATCTTCATCCTTGTCAGTGTTGCTGGTCTCCTATGAGATCAAGGATCCCCTAAAGGATCCCTCACGATTCTACAAACCGATTTCAATGCGATGCCTGAACATAAACCAAGTTATGTTGTTCGAACAAAACGGTGTCCACGAGCAGTTTCCAATGTTTATTTATGTGAGCAAGTCTGTCTCTGATATAAATCTCTTTCTGGTACAAGAATATGATCCCAGAAACTACTTTCGCTCATACAGTGGACAACTAATGAACACATTCCAATGAAAGTTAACAACAACTTGCATTCCCAGACCGCCTTTAATGGAATAAACATTCCCAATGAGGAATCACGGAGAAGTAAAACGAATAAGAAGATATCAGGAGGACTGGCGAAAACCTTGCTCAAAGAGTGGGTTTAGGGAGGATGTAAAAGGAGGAGAAGTGAATGGAGAATCGGAGGGGATATGATTGGTTTCAAGAGCTGAATTTCGACGACCCCTGACCAAGGAAGGAAATAGTAGGAAGGACGGCAAAAGCTTGGAGCAAGAGATGGGTTTCTTGGAAGGTCTGAAAGAAGGAAATAACTTGCTTTTATACAGCGCCGTTCTTGACCTCAGGACGTCCATAAACAGTCAATGAAGTACATTGTTAAGAGAAGTCGCTGTGTTAATGTAGGAAACGTGGCAGCCAATTTGCGCACATCAAGCTCCCACACACTGCAATGAGATAAATGGCCAGAAAGTCGGTTTTATAAACATTGGTTGAAGGGTAAATATTGGCCAGGACACTGGAAGGAACTCCCCTGCTCTTTTTCGAATATTGCTGTGGGATCTTTTGCATCTACCTGAGAGGGCAGATGGGCCCTCGGCTTAAAGTATCCTACCGTCGGCACCTTCGACAGTACAGCGCTCCCAGAGTACTGCCCGTCCGACAGTACTGCGCTCTTTTAGCACTGACCATCCAGCAGTGCGCCAGTCCCTCAGTACTGACACTCAGAGAGTACTGTGCTCCCTCAGTACTGACCCTCCGAGAGTAATGTGCTCCCTCAGTAGTGACCCTCCGAGAGTACTGTGCTCCCTCAGTACTGACCCTCCGAGAGTAATGTGCTCCCTCAGTACTGACCCTCCGATAGTCGAGTGCTCCCTCAGGACTGCACTGCAGTGTCAGCCGGGATTATATGTTCAAGTCTCTGGAATTAGACTTCAATGCACAGACTTCTATCTCACAGGTGAGACTGCTACCACTGAACCACGTCTGACACGTGAAAGGAGGAATGGAGATGGAGGGGCTTAGGGAGGGCATTCAGGAGCGTGGATATGGCTGAAGGCACGCCTGTCAGAAGTAGGACAAATGGACTGCAGATGCACAAGCGGCCAGAGGGGGAGGAGCAGAATGTTTGGGAGGGGCTGTCGGAACTGGTAGTTTATAGAGATAGGGAGGGGTGCGGCCCTGATGGATTCAAGTGTGAGAAAGAATAAAAATAAACTAAAGGCTGAGGAGATTGGAATCCAAAGCAAGTCAGTAAGGGCTTGAGTGATTGGTGAGTGACTCACCAATCAAAATACCAGGGGTGAGGATGGAATCCCTGGCAAGGATGTGGAGATTGTGGGGCCAAAGATCATGACTTCTCAATTTTTAACTGGAGGAACTGATGGCTCATCTAAAACAGAATGTGGGTCTGACAACACAAAGATATTGGAAGGGTCAAGAGAGGCGGTGGTTTTGTCAGCGTCCATCTGAAAGCTGGTCCATGTCTGTGGACTGTGTCACCAAAGGGCAGCATGTGGATGAGGAAGAGGAGGGAGCCAAGGATTGAACCTTTAGAAACATCAGAGATAACGGTGATAGGGTGGGAAGAGAAGCTTCTCCTGGCTGTGATCAGATAGGTGAGTGGAACCAAGTGAGGGGAGTCCCAGCAAAAGAGGTCAGTGTCCGATGAATGAGATGGTGACGGGTGGGTTGTCTGTCGGTATGGAAATGGGGAGGGTTTTAAACCCAAGGATGAGAATTTTAAATTTAATGAATATGTAACTGGGAGCCAGTGAGGGTCAGTGAGTCCGAGCAGGACCTGGTGCTGGTTGGACACGGACAGGAGTTTTGGACGAGCTCACGTTTATAGAAGGTGGAGGTTGGGTGGCCGGTCAGGAGTGCATTGGAGGAATGGAGTCTGGAGGGGACAGAGGCATTGATGAGCGTTTCAATGGCAATGGGTTGAGGAAGGAATGGAAGCGGGTGAGGGAATCACGGGGCCTTTGTGATGGAGGTGAAAAAGGGTCATGAGCTCAGCTCGGTTTTACACGGGGCCAATTTTACTGGAGCCGTTCATCAATGTAGAATAAACGGGTAAACATCTGCAGTAAAATAGCGGAGAGAGGAATGTCAATGGGACACGTTCAGTGTCCGTCCCCTAATATCACCCACAGTCATTTCTAAGCTGCAATCCTCAACCTGCCCTTTAACTGTCCTCGTCTCAGAAACTCACAATTCATATTTTAACTGGGAAACTGCAGGAACAGAGTGAAACGGGTCTGCTTGTGTCCCTGGATTCAGTGCACACTGCGGAGACATCTGTCTAAATTATAAATGAAACATCAGGAGTGAACATGGTCAATATAGTTATATAAAAGCTGTAAATGAAGCCGTGTATTATTGTCGGATCAGCCCTGTATGAAAACAGATTTAAACTTTATTCCTGAGAGAGGTCTGATTGAGTAATAACCTGGACTTTGAGATGTTTGTGTTTTATTCACCACATTATTTACAGCGGAGTCAAAGCTGCTGATATAATGTGTTTGTTAAACTGACTGTAACTGATAGCAATGATCAGGAGTATAACCGTGTCAGTGGAGACTTATCCCCTGTATAAATCAGGGCTTGTTGGAATGGAGCAGCTCAGAGTGCCTGCTGGAGTTGTGGTTTCCAGGGTAACAGAAGCCAGTGCTTCTCACAGAAATGGGATATTCAGTAATCAGTCAGATAATGCTAATTTATTATCCAGTTCTTGCAGCAATTGGAGTTCCGGGTAAGCCATTATTTCATCTGTTAATGGTGTAAATCGGTGTTAACTCTGCTGCTGTCCTTGGCAAATTGTTTTTTGTCCCTGCATATTTTACACAGTCACTTGTTCTGTTGTATTGGTTGAATGATGGAATGTGTTAAGTCTCTGCTCTTTCGGTATTGAGGCGCTGCATTATATCTGTCATGAATTTGTCCATCCAACCCTGGCATTGTTACTGCATTATTCTCTGTACTGAATGTATTGGGCTAAGAGTTGGTATCAGACCATCAGGAGATGATAACAGTTTCTTGTTGTGGAACTAACCTGTCCTGGAATATGTTTTCATCAATGTGTTTTCAGTGATTGATAATGAGACAGCTCACGGTCTCAGTGTTACAAGGAGGCAGCGGAATGTCCTCCCTCCTCAATAACATGCTTCAGTTTAACTGGGATTTTAATGTATTTATTGGTGATCACTGTTATGAAATATTATTTCATTATGTGTGTATCTGACGCCGCTTCAGATGTCTGGTTACTGAACTGAGTTTTCTGCTGAATCTTTCACATCTCCTTCTCTGCTTCACTGTGGAAGAATTCACTGACTGTCACTGGACTTCACTGTAAAATGAAATGTTTTGATGTTTTGTGGTCTCAATTTGCACTGTCCCTGTTGGAATCAGCAGCCCTTCTATTTACCTGTAGTTTATAAGTATGGTGTTGGCGTTTTGTAAATTGAAGAATCCCGCCATCTATCCCTATACCCTACAATTACTGGAGAAGGAATCTCAATTATTGTGAGATCTGCCTGGGAGAGGGATTCGATTCTGTTCATTCCATGATTTGTGGATGAAGTGAACAGTGTAGGTGAACAGGTGGAGACTTGGATGATCTGTAGAAATATTAAACTATTCCACAGAGGCTTCACTATTTAACAAACTAAGATTGCGAATCGGAGATTGAAACACGGGGCTGGTGAACAGAATGCAGACACAGGATGATAGGATTTAATCGGATATGAAAATGGACTTGAGATAGGGAGTGGAGTGAGTGAAAGAGAGGGCGACTGAGAGGGAAAGCGAGAGGCTGTGGTGTGAATAATTCATCAGAATGAACTGCTGAAAATTCCAGTGCAATTAAACATTGAAAATGTGATTTGAAGGTGTTATTATGATGTGGTCAGATTGGGTGAGTTTTTATTGTGGGACTCGCTCCTCATGTTCATATCCCTGTCAGGTCCGTAGTCTGTTTATGTGAATTTTCCTTGTTTTCCAACTTAACACTAAATACAATTAAAATTTGCTAAAAAAAATATAATCAGAAATGTCTTGATTGTAATGAATTGTTCGGATACAGTACGTTAAAGTTAAGTGAATTCAATAAACAACGAGGTTGATTTAATTAATACTTTTTAATTTAATTTCAAATGAATTACAAAGTAAATTTATTGTACACATTTTATAACTACACAGGTTCCCTGACACCAATAACCACAGAAATGAACTGTTGAATGTATTATATGGATTGTGTTAGTGGGACCCATAGATTAGATTTCCTCTCACACTCTGCTGCAGTCTCTCCCTGTGAATCCCAGCCTCTCCTCCCACTGCATTGAATCCTCTGTCTCCTCATCCGTTGCTTCAGTTTGTCCACTTTCCCAAATCTCCTGCTCCTGACTCCCCTCCAGCTCCTACATGTCCTTTTCCTTGTCCCCCTCCCAATCTCACTCACTGGCTCGGGCTCCAGCTGCCTTTCCCATTTAGTGCCAGCCCCTGTCGGAACAATTATCCCAGAAAAATAAACCAGCTGCACCTTCCCCTGTCCCCTCACATTCCCCACCCTTCCCTCTCTTTCCCCGTCCGTCTGGAACCCAAATCCGGCTTTTATCCGCTGGATTCCCGGTGTGTAAAACCCCTTCTCCCTTCCCCACCGGCACTGCGCCCTCACTCAGCCCTTCCAGTGGATCCAGTGCTCACTTTATTCACTTTCTGTATCCATCTCCCAATTCATTATTGATCATTGTGTTTAAAAACATCTCTCTGCCCGAAAGCGCTGCCCAGGTCAATCAATCACTTTCCACGCCTTGATGCAGCAACAAAGCTGGAAATTTCACCCCAGAGCCTCTCAAAATGCTGCTTTGGCTCCAGGTCTGATCAGTAATTTCTCTGCTTCCTTTTCTCTCTCTTACAGTTAACTTGGTGGCGATTGTGATCCTGTCCCGAGGAAAGTGCGGTCTCTCCAAATGTATCAGTGTCTACCTGGTGGGAATGGCAGCGGGCGATCTCCTGGTCGTTATCACTGATCCGATATTCAGCAAAATTAATGTGCTCTATCTCCCATGGTCATTCCTGGATATTACTCCCCTGTGTAGTTTTATTCTCTCTATGACTGAAGCAGCCACAGTGGTTTCCGTCTGGTTCACAGTTGCTTTCACCTTTGATCGATTTGTGGCCATTTGTTGTGAGAAGCTGAAAACGAAATATTGCACCGAGAGAACGGCGGCTGTGGTTCTGGGAACAGTGAGTGTGCTGGGCTGTTCAGAGAGTCTTCCCTGGTACTTTATATATGAACCTAGATTTATAATTGATAATGTTCCCTGGGGTTGTGAGATTAAACCGAGCTTCCTTACTTCCCCCGCATGGGCCGCATTTGAGATGTTGCACCTCATTTTAACCCCTTGTGTCCCGTTCTGTCTGATTTTGCTGCTCAATGTCCTGACGGTCAGGCGTATTTTAGTGTCCAGTCGAGTCCGCAGGGGACTCCGGGGCCGCAGCAATGGAGAGAATCAGAGTGATCCAGAGATGGAGAACCGAAAGAAATCCATCATTTTACTCTTCAGTATCTCGGGCAGTTTTATACTGTTGTGGCTGACACAGGTTGTGTTTTCCATTTATGTACGAATTGTGGACATTCGGTCTTATTACTCCTTCACTGACCCTGGTTATATCACAGAACAAACAGCGAAGATGCTGCAGCTTCTCAGTTCCTGCACAAACACGTGTATTTATGTCCTGACGCAAACTAAATTCAGAGAGGAGCTGAAGAACGCGGTGAAATACCCATTCAATCTAATTGTTAAATTCGTGAAATCATAGAAAGAGCTGAAGGGTTTCAAGCACTAGAACTAAATCTCATTTCATACTCCATCCCCTACACTTCCCAGGGGATGGAAAGTACATTTTATATTAGCCACACAGAGACATTAAATGATCTGAAATATGCTTCTGATATTATATTTTATTGAAATTCTCATCTATTGAGGCAGGATTTATTCTGCAGGCAACACGTGCATTTTTGTGCAAAATGATGGCACAAGTATCTCAGCTGGACTTCATCTAAATGGCCGTACATCAAAATTTGCAAAGTTGGGAGTCAAAGGAGCTGCTGTGGGACTGATCAGAATGGGTGCATTCCAAATAAATGGAGAGGGGGTGAGAGAGGGTGAGAGAAAGGGAGATAGAGGGAGGGAGAGAGTGAGCGAGAGAGAGAAAGCCACAATGATTCACGAAGAGGGAAAGGGTGAGAGACTGAGACAGGGAGCGATAAAGAGAGGGAAAGAGAGAGGGGGAGATAGAGTGACAGAGAAAAGGGAGAAAAACACAGACATAGAGAGTGAGAGCGAGAAAGAGAAAGAGGGGCAGAGAGCGACACAGGGAGCGGGTGAGAGAGAGATAGAGAGAGAAATAGAGAAAAAGAGAGAGGCAGTGGGACAAAGGCAGAGAGAAAGAGAGAAAGATGGACAGAGAGACAGAGGGATAGAGAGAGAGAGAGAGAGAGACAGAAGGAGAGAAAGATGGAGAGAGGAGGGAACACAGAGAAAAAACAAAGGGACAAAAGAAATATCATGATTAAATAGCGCAGAAAATTAAAACAGGTTCACATAAAAGGGATAGGGTGTGAGTGGGAGAGAGATAGAAACAAAGAGAGGTAGAGACAGAGTTACACAGAGAATGAGATAAATAATGAGAGTTTGTAAGACTGGAGAGAAATAGAAAGAGAGAAAGAAGGAGTAAAAGAAAGCATATATTAATATATATACATACATATATATATATATATATATATATATATATATATAATGAGAGCGAGCAAACAGACATGGATGGAACGAGAGAGAGAGACTGACAAAGAAGTGCAAAGTGATGGGAGTAGAAGTGGAAATAACAAGATAGAAAAACAGACAGAAAATAAATAGGGACAAACGACATAAACAGAGAATAGACACATTTTGGTGTTTAATCCCTCACTGCACCTCCATTTTCCTGTTAAACATCAGCTAGTGCCAGTCTCGCTCAATGTGTATCTATAACTATAGTGCAACAGTAATTTAACAGGACCAGCAAATGAACTCTTTCCGTCTCTCTCACCATAAAAAGCTCTACCTTGCCCCTCAGTAAGATGGATGCCTTATTGGTGGTCACTTTGTTTCAAGATCAGGGCGGCAATTTCGTTCAACTTTCATGGCGGTCAATTTGTTTGACATTGCCCCCATGCCCGCCGGTAAGTTGGCTGCCTTGCCCCGCAATAAGATGGCCGCCTTGCAACTCGGTAAGATATCCAGCTTGCCGCTCCATAAGATTACTGCCTTACTGGCTGCCATTTTGTTTCAGGTTTATGGCGTTGAAGTTGTTGTTCATAGTTTCATATTTTCATAGCAGGTACGGCACAAGAGGCGGCCAATCAGCCCACTGTGCCTTTGCCAGCTCTTTGAAAGGGCTATCTAATTAATCCTTTTATTAATCCACATTTGTCCAAGTGGGTATTAATTTTGTCCCTGTTTACTTTTTTCTAAAAGCTTCCCCACCACCGAGGTTAAACTGACTGGCCTGTAGTTGATGGGTTTATCCTGACACCCTTTTTTGAACAAGGGTGTAACATTTGCAATTCTCCAGTCGTCTTGCACCATTTCCGTATCTAAGGATGATTGGAAGATTATGGCCATTACCTAAGCAATTTCCACCCTTAGTTCCCTCAGCAACCTGGGGTGCATCCCATCTGGACTGGATGACTTATCTACCTTAAGCACACCCAGCCTTTTTAGTACCTCCTTTTAATCAATTTTTAGCCCTTCCATTAACTCAACTACCTCCCCTTTTACTGTGATTTTGGCAGCAACTTCTTCCTTGTTAAAGACAGATGCAAAGTACTCATTTAGTGCCTTAGCCATGCCCTCTGCAGCCATGCGTAAATCTCCTTTTTAGTGCCTAATCGGACCCACCCCTCTTCTTGCTTTCCATTTTTAATTATATGCCTGTCGAAGACTTTTGGATTCCCTTTTTGTTCGCCTATTCTCATAGTCTCTCTTTGCCCCTCTTATTTCCCTTTTCACTTCTCCTCTGAGCTTTCTATATTCAGCCTGGTTCTCACTTGTATTATCAACCTGATATCTGTCATACGCCCCCTTTCTCTGCTTCATCTTACTCTCTGTCTCTTTCGTCATCCAGGGAGATCGGCCTTTGGTTGACCTACCTTTCCCACTCGTGAAAATGTACCAAGACCGTACCCGAACCATTTCTTTTTTAAAGGCCACCCATTATTCGATTACAGTTTTGCCTGCCAATCTTTGATTCCAATTAACCCGGGCCAGATCCGATCTCAACCCACTGAAATTGTCACTCCTGCAATTAAGTATTAGATTGCTCCTTGTCCTTGTCCATAACTAATCGAAAACTCATGATACTATGAACATTGTTCCCTAAATATTCCCCCATTGAAACTTGATCTGCTTGACCCACCTCATTCCCCAGAACAGCGGAACGGGAAGCCTTAGTAATCAGGAATGATGCTGAGAAGAGGCTGAGCTTGCGGAAAAATCACCGCGCGCTCAGGTTCTACGCTGGCCGAGCAGATGCAGGACGCCCCGTCCAGCTGGACCATCCCCCACCACCTGTCCCAGGTGGAGAAGTCCCTGAGGAGGAACCCCTTTGACCACAAAGCCCTCAGACAGTGTTCGGCACGAAACGTTCTGGGTGACCTGCAGGGAAAGGAGGGCGTGGCTCCGATCGGGCAGTTCCTTGACCAGACGGCCGATGCCATTTGGCAGAACGTCTCCTCGCCGGAACTGACGAACAGGCACCGGGATGTGGCCTGGATGGTGGTGAGAAAGGCCCTTCCAGTGCAGTCCTTCCAACATGCCCGGAATATCAGCACCACTGCGCGCTGCCCTCGAGGCTGCAGCATTGCAAGACCATCATCCACCTCCTGATGGACTGTCCCTTCACGCGGGAAGTGTGGAGAGAGATGCATTGGTATCTGTCCCGGTTCATTCCCACACCTCAGTAACACAGGACGCTGTGCTCCACGAGCTCTTCCCAAGGACACACACCAAGATAGATATCAACTGCTGATGGAAGACCATCAACTCGGTGAAGGAGGCCCTTTGGTCCGCCTGAAACCTATTGACCTTCCATCTAAAGGAGTTGTCCACGACCGAGTGTTGCTGCCCTGCACACTCCAAGGTCCTGGAGTACGTGCTGCGGGACGCGAGGTGCAGCCTGCACAAAGGCTCTATGGGGAAAGGGAACCGTGTAAGGCCATCCCACCTTGTATTGGTCACCATGTATTGTGAAATATGTACTGTGATTGAATTGTAATATTGGGATCATATTGTGTACGATCTGTTTTGTATTAGTTTGAATCTTATTGCTTTGAAATTGTGATATGTAATTTGAAATCTGTGGATTCTTACATTTTATGAAACAAGGTATATTTTGTGAAAAAATAGTGTGCAGAAACTTTCGAGGAAGTTAGAAATCAAACCTATAATCTTCTGACCTGTAGTTAGACACGTTACCCATTGCTGCACTGGCCCAGGTAGTGGAGAGTAAGGAGCAGCTCACACTCCCACATACCTGTGGTATGAGCAGGTACCGAGTCAGTCTCGGTCATGCCCACGTGAATCCACGAGTCCGGGAGTGTCAAAAGGCGCACAGTGAACAGTTCCCAAAGAGAGTAATCCTTGCTGCTTCCCTTCGATCGCTCAGCTGGGAGTGCAGAGGACTGTGGTCGAAAACAAAACAAAGTCATCCTTAGGTTGCTGGTTTAATTCTGGCTTGAAGAAGAGAGTGTGCTTTTGGAGTAAGCAGCAATTAGGTCAAGGCCGCTTTCTTAGATTTACAGGCAGCCGACAGCTTAACATGTTGGTGCTGAGGCACAGGAGAGCTCTTTTCCTTTCTCAAACCTGAAAGCTTTCTGTGTCTGCCCGAACACGACAGTTTTGCTCGAGCATTTACCCCTGTCACCAGCAGGGAGTGCCTTTGAGTAACAACACGTCAAACCTCACTCACTTTCAGGCAAAAAAGCCTTCCATCAGTCAGTCAGTCAAACAGACAGACAGGGCTCTCGCTGCTCCTCGAAGCTCGTGGCGGGGGTTGGGGTGCTGTGGCTTTCCGGTGACCACATCTGCCTTCCGCATGCTCAGGGCTCTTGTCAGCATCATTCTCGATTACTGTGCCTTCCCGTTCTGCGGTTGCTCACTTGCAAAAACTCGATACCGTGGATTGGAGCAAAGTATTGAATATATTCAGGGAGTTGGCAATTCGTGGCGCCGCCTGGAGGCGAGTGTTAAGCGACCATTGTGAAGGGCAATTTGGCCACCGCAGCTGGGGAATTAGCTCAAATGGTAGAGTGCATACTTGGTATGCGCGAAGTAGCTGGATCGATGCCCGCATTCTCCACTTGATGTTTTACCTTGGGGAATTGTCCCGAAACAAAAATGGTGTTAGATTTCAGCAAATCCATAACTCACGTCAATCCTAAGCTTCGATAAAGAGAGGTCAAGGGGCAGTAAATCTTTTGGTGTGCTGCACTAAGCAAAAGTTTTTGATTTTGGTGTTTAGCAAAGATGGAAAGATGAAGTGAGACATGGAAAAAAGCTTCACAGGTCCTGATATCCATTCTGTGGATTGAACTCAGGATTTACAAAGTTAATAAAACTAATGCACTCCCTGCTGTGTTCAGGACGCACTTATGATAGAGACTGCCAGGCAGCACTGCCAATTAGGACAGTTTGCAAGCTATCTGTAGTCATAAAGTAATGGGCAGTTTGCAAGAACAATCCAATCAGGTCGGAGTTGACCAGACGATCTTCTGATTTGTCATTAGAAACGTTCTCCACTGCTCCACTGGCCTTGGTTATGCAAAGCAAGTAGCAGCTCACACTCCCACAGCGCTGCGGTATGAGTAGGGACCGAGTCAGTCTCGGTCATGCACCCGTGACTCCACGGGTCAGGGTTTGCCAAAAGGCGCACGATGCACAATCACCAAAAAGAGAGCTATTTGCTGCTTCCCCTCGATAACTCAACTGGTGGGAGCTCAGAATAATAGTTAATTAAACTCAAAGCAAAGTCATCCTTAAATCACTGTTTCAATTCCGGTTTGAAGGAACGTGTCTGCTTTTGGATTAAGCAGCAATTAGCTCAAGGCCGCTCTTTTAACTTTCCAGGCAGCCGACAGTTCAACATGTCGACACCTCTTTTCCTTTCTCAAACCTTTGAGCTTTCTGTGTCTGCCCGAACACAGCAGTTTTGCTCGAGCACTTGCCTCTGCTCACCAGCAGGGAGTGCCTTTGAGTAACAACACGTCAAACCGCACTCACTTTCAGGCAAAAACTCTTCTGTCACTCAGTCAGACAGACAGGGCTCTCACATTTCCCTCAAGCTCGGGGTGGCTGTTCGTTTCCGATGACCTCGTATGCCTTCCGCAGGCTCGGGCTCTTCTCAGCATCATTCACGATGACTGTGCCTTCCCGTTCTGCTGTTGCTCAATTGCGAACACTCGATACCGCGGATTGGAGCAAAGTATTGAAAAAATTCAGGGAGGGGGCAATTCGCGTCGCTGCCTGGAGACGAATGTTAAGCGATTATTGTGAAGGGCAAAGTCACGGCCGCAACTGGGGAATTAGCTCAAATGGTAGAGTGCTCGCTTAGCATGCGAGAAATAGCGGGATCGATGCCCGCATTCTCCACTCACTTTTTGACCTTGGGGAATTGTCCCGAAACAAAAAGGGTGTCAGTTTTCAGCAAATCCATAACCCACGTGAAACCTAAGCTTCGATAAAGAGAGGTCAAGGGGTAATAAATCTTTTGGTGTGCTGCAGTAAGCAAAAGTTTTTGATTTTCCTGTTTCGCAAAGATGGAAAGATGAAGTGAGACATGGAAAAAAGCTTCATGGGTCCTGGTATCTTTTTTGTGGATTGAACTCAGGATTTACAAAGTGAATAAAACTAATGCATTTCCCGCTGTGTTAAAAGCGCACGAACGGTGGAGACTGCCAGGCCGCACTTCCAATTAGGTCAGTTTGCAAGCTATCAAAAGTCATAAGGTAATGGACAGTTCGCAAAAACAATGCAGTCAGGTTGGAGTTGATCAGACAATCTTCTGATTTGTCATTAGACACGGTATCCACTGCTGCATTCGCCTCGGGTGTGCAGAGAAAGTAGCAGCTCACACTGCCACAACGATGCGCTATGAGCAGGAACCGAGTCAGTCTCGGTCATGTACACGTGACTCCACGAGTCCGGGAGTGTCAAAAGGCGCACAGTGAACATTTATCAAAGAGAGCAATCTTTGCTGCTTCCCTTCGATCGTTCAGCTGGTACAGCTGAGGACTGTAATAGTATTAACAGATAAAAGTCATCCTTAGCTTTCTCGTTGGAACGAGCGAACGTGCTTTTGGAGTAAGCAGAAATTAGCTCAAGGCCGTTTTCTTTACTTCACAGACAGCCTACAGCTTAACATGTTGGCCCGGAGGCACAGGAGACCTCCTTTCCTTTCTGAAACCAAAAGCTTTTTGTGTCTGCCCGAAAACGGCTGTTTTGCTCGAGCACTTGCCTCTGCTCATCAGCAGGGCGTACCTTTGAATAACAACACGTCAAACCGCACTCACTTGCAGGCAAATCAGCCTTCCATCAGTCAGACAGACCGACAGATAGACAGAGCTCTCGCTGTTTCCTCAAGCTCGGGCTGCTGTTCTTGTCCGATGACCTCGTCTGCGTTCCGCAGGCTCGGGCTCTTCTCGGCATCATTCACGATTACTGTGCCTTCCCGTTCTGCTGTTGCTCACTTGCGAATACTCGATACCGCGGATTGGAGCAAAGCATTGAAAAAATTCAGGGAGGGGGCAATTCGTGGCGCTGCTTGCAGGCGAGTGTGAAGCGACTATTGTGAAGGGCAATTGGACTCGTCAAGCAGGGGAATTAGCTCAAATGGTAGAGCGCTCGCTTAGCATGCGAGAAGTAGCGGGATCGATGCCCGCATTCTCCACTCACTTTTTTACCTTGGGGAATTGTCCCGAAACGAAAATGGTGTCAGTTCTCAGCAAATCCAGAACCCACGTCAATCCGAAGCTTCGATAAATAGAGGTCAAGGAGCAGCAAATCTTTTGGTGTGCTGCAGCGAGCAAAAGTTTTTGATTTTGGTGTTTCGCACAGATGGAAAGATGAAGTGAGACATGGAAAAAAGCTTCACAGGTCCTGATATATTTTCTATGGATTGAACTCAGGATTTACAAAGTTAATAAAACTAATGCACTCCCTGCTGTATGAAAAGCGCATGAACGGTGGAGACTGCCAGGTGGCATTACCAATAAGGTAAGTTTGCAAGCTATCTATAGTCATAAAGTAATGGACAGTTGGCAAAAACAATCCAGTCCGGTAGGAGTTGTCCAGACAATCTTCTGATTTGTCATTAGACACGATTTCCACTGCTCCACTGGCCGAGGGTGTGCAGAGAAAGTAGCAGCTCACACTGCCACAGCGCTGCGGTCTGAGCAGGAAATGAGTCAGTCTCGGTCATGCACACGTGACTCCACGAGTCCGGGAGTGTCAAAAGGCGCACAGTGAATATTGACCAAAGAGAGCAATCTTGGCTGCTTCCCTTCGATCGTTCAGCTAGTACAGCGGAGGACTGCAATACAATTAACAGAGAAAAGTCATCCTTAGGTTTCTGGTTGGAACTAGCGAACGTGCTTTTGGAGTGAGCAGAAATTAGCTCAAGGCCGTTTTCTTTACTTTACAGACAACCAAAAGCTTAACATGTTGGCGCTGAGGCACAGGAGACCTCCTTTCCTTTCTTCAACCTGAAAGTTTTTTGTGTCTGCCGAAAACGGCTGTTTTGCTCGAGCACTTGCCTCTGCTCACCAGCAGGGCGTACCTTTGAATAACAACACGTCAAACCGCACACACTTTCAGGCAAATCAGCCTTCCATCAGTCAGTCAGACCGACAGGCAGAAACAAAAATGGTGTCAGATTTCAGCAAATCCATAACTCACGTCAATCCTAAGCTTCGATAAAGAGAGGTCAAGGGGCAGTAAATCTTTTGGTTTGCTGCACGAAGCAAACGTTTTTGAGTTTGGTGTTTAGCAAAGATGGAAAGATGAAGTGAGACATGGAAAAAAGCTTCACAGGTCCTGATATCCGTTCTGTCGATTGAACTCAGGATTTACAAAGTTAATAAAACTAATGCACTCCTTGCTGTGTTCAGAACGCACTTAGGATGGAGACTGCCAGGCAGCACTGCCAATTAGGACAGTTTGCAAGCTATCTGTAGTCATAAAGTAATGGGCAGTTTGCAAGAACAATCCAATCAGGTCGGAGTTGACCAGACATTCTTCTGATTTGTCATTAGAAACGTTCTCCACTGCTCCACTGGCCTTGGTTATGCAAAGCAAGTAGCAGCTCACACTCCCACAGCGCTGCGGTATGAGTAGGGACCGAGTCAGTCTCGGTCATGCACCCGTGACTCCACGGGTCAGGGTTTGCCAAAAGGCGCACGATGCACAATCACCAAAAAGAGAGCTATTTGCTGCTTCCCCTCGATAACTCAACTGGTGGGAGCTCAGAATAATAGTTAATTAAACTCAAAGCAAAGTCATCCTTAAATCACTGTTTCAATTCCGGTTTGAAGGAACGTGTCTGCTTTTGGATTATGCAGCAATTAGCTCAAGGCCGCTCTTTTAACTTTCCAGGCAGCCGACAGTTCAACATGTCGCCACCCCCTTTCTCAAACCTTTCAGCTTTCTGTGTCTGCCCGAACACGGCAGTTTTGCTCGAGCATTTGCCTCTGCTCACCAGCAGGGAGTGCCTTTGAGTAACAACACGTCAAGCCGCACTCACTTTCAGGCAAAAACTCTTCGATCACTCAGTCAGACAGACAGGGTTCTCGCTGCTCCCTCAAGCTGGGGGCGGCTGTTCGTTTCCGGTGACCTCGTCTACCTTCCACAGGCTCGGGCTCTTCTCAGCATCATTCACCATTACTGGGGCTTCCCGTTCTCCTGATGCTCACTTGCTGATGCTCGATCCTCCGATTGGAGTAAAGTATTGATTGTATTCAGGGAGGGGGCCAACCCACGGCAAGATTTCTCTACTGGTCGTGGAGCTGCTTGGAGGCGAGTGCGAAGCAGCGACTGTGAAGGGCAATTTACAAGAAACAACCTCAAATATGGAATGAAGAGGGAGTAGCAACAAGGACACCGAATTGTCTGAGGGACAGGAAACAGAGAGCAGTGGTGAACGGTTGTTTTTCGGACTGGAGAGAGGTGTACAGTGGTGTTCACCAGGGGTCGGTGCTGGGACCACTGCTTTTCTTGATATATATTCATGACTTGGATTTGGGTGCATGGGGCACAATTTCAAAATTTGCAGATGACACAAAACTTGGAAGGGTAATGAACAGTGAGGATAGTGATAGAATTCAAGAGGACATAGACAGGCTGGTGGCATGGGAGGGCACATAGCAAATCTAATTTAACACAGACAAATGTGAAGTGATGCATTTCGGTAGGATTAACGAGGAGAGGCAATGTAAAGTAGAGGGCACAATTCTGGTCAGACATGATCTCCACTGCTCTACTGGCCCAGGGCTGTGGGGAGTCAATAGGAGCTCACACTCCCACGGCGCTGCAGTATGAGCAGGTACCGAGTCAGTCTCGGTTATGCCCACGCGATTCCACGAGTCCGGGAGTGTCAAAATGCGCATGGTGAACAATCCCATTTGCTGCTCCATTCCATCACTTCGGTGGTAAGACAGAGGATTATAAGTGATAAATAAAGCAAAGTAATCCTTCGGTTGCTGGTTCAATTCCAGATCGAAGGAATGAGTCTGCTTTTACAGTCAGCAGCAATTATCTCAAGGCCGCCCTCTTAACTTTACAGGCAGCCGACAGTTTAACATGTTGGCTCTGAGGCCCAGGGCACCTCCTTTCCTTCCTCAAACCTGAAAGCTTTCTGAGTCTGCCCGAACACGGCTGTTTCACTCGAGCATTTGTCTCTGGTCTCCAGCAGGGGGCGCTTTTGAGGAGCAACTTGTTAAAATTTCAAAATATACTTTATTTCATAAAATTCAAGGATACCTACAGTTCAGGGTAAAAGTCGCAATTTCAATTCAAAAAAATACAAAACAGATCGCACACACTATGATCCCGTTATTTCAATACAAAACACAGTCCATATTTTCTAATACATTCTCTACAATAAAAGGTGGGGTGGATTTCCGCGGTGGCCTTTCCCCATAGATCCTACGCGTAGGCCGCGCCTCACTTCAGTGCGTCCCGCAGCACGTACTCCTGGACCTTGGAGTGTGCACGTTTCAGGTGGAACAAAGAGCCTCCTTCACTGAGTTAATGATCTTCCAGCCGCAGGTGATATCTGTCTCGGTGTGCGTCACCGGGAACAGCCCGTAGAGCACAGCGTCCTGTGTTACCGAAATGTTGGGGATGAACTGGAACAGAAACGAAAACGCATCACTCTCTACACATTTGCGTGAAGGGGCAGTCTACCTGGAGATGGACGATGATCCAGTCCGCGCTGCAGTGTCGAGGGCAGCTCGTCGTGGCAGAAAGACCGCACTGGGAGGGCATTTCTCACCACCATCCAGGCCTCATCCTGGTGCCTGTTGGTCAGTTCTGGTGATGAGACATTCTGCCAAATTGCATCGACCTTCTGGTCAGGGAACTGCCCGACCGGATCCACCCTCTCCTTTTCCTGCAGGACCGCCAGAACGTTCCTCTTTCGACCACCGTCTGGCGGCCTTGTGGTCCAAGTGGTTCCTCCTCAGGAACTTCTCCACCTGGGACAGGTTGGGGGTGGTGGGGGGGGGGGGGGGGGCGGACCAGCTGGACGGGACGTCCTGCGTCTGCTCGGCCAGCATGACCAGACCAAGTTTTCTCAGTGTATTGGACAGGTAGAAACTCAGCACGTAGTGACACTTGGTGTTTGTGTACTGGGGCTCTACACACATCCTGAGGCAGACACACACAAACGTGGCAGCATTGGGGACGCTCTTTCCCCCTTTGTCTGGGGGTTTGTACATGGTGTCCCTGTGGACACGTTCTAACTTGTGCCTCCAGACAAGGTGGAAGATAGCTCTGGTGACTGTGGCAAAGGAACTGCGGGGAAGGAGCCAGACCTGAGCCACATGAAGTAAAACTATGAGTACCTCACACTTTATCACCAGGTTCTTGCCAGTTACATTTCTTGTTTGAAGCCTGGGGCCCCCCGAACCCGATACCCAGCACCATCAGGTAGCCAGACATGACGGTGCAGGGTACAAAGGATTGGGTCCCCCACCTGCCACAGAATATGGCCTCACCCTTACTGCGGTTCACTCTGGCCCCCTGAGGCCAGTTCGAACTGGTCGCAGATGCCCATCAGTCTGTGGACCGACTGATCGGACCAAAAGACGGTGACGTCAGCCTTGTACAGGGAGGCCTTAACCTGACAGCCCACACTGCCTGGAATCGTCACCCCCTGATACATGTGCCCTTCTTGATGGACGCGGCAAATGGCTTGATAAACACAGGAACTAGACCGCGGAGAGAGGACAGCACTGCCTGACTCCAGATATGATCGGAAAACTCTCCGACTCCACCCATTGATTAGCAATGCGTTATGGATGTGCGCGTAGAGCAGTCGGATCCAATCGCGGATTCCCTCCCCAAGCTCCATTTTGGAGAGCATTTCCATCATGTACGTGTGGGACATTCTATCGAAGGCCTTCTCCTGTTCCAGGCTGATCAGGCAGGTGTTTACCCCCTGTCCTGTATGTCGGCGATCATATCCCTGAGCAGCGTAATGCTATCAGAGAACTTCCTGCCGGGTCTGATCCGGGTGGATCACCCGCTCCAGCCGACTTGAGCGTGTTGGCGATAACCTTAGACAGAATCTTGTAGTCGTCATTTACCAAGGAAATGTGTCGCCAAATTCTGACTTCCCCCACTCCCCCTTCTGCATGTAGATGAGGGTGATGATGCCTTTACTCATGGACTCTGACATGCTGCCTGCAAGAAGCAATCTCCCGTATACTTCCAGTAGGTCTGCGTCCATCCAGTCCCACAGAGCCGAGTACAACTCAACCGGTAAACCATCGCTCCCCGGAGTTCTACTCTTCGCGAAGGACTGGACGGCCTTTGTCAGCTCGTCCAAGGTCAGTGGCCGATCCAGGCTCTCCCGCTCGCTGTCCTCAAAGACCTCCGTAAAAGAGGACAGGACGGATTGAGAGGCCGTGCTGTCCCTGGGCTTTGCGTCATACAGCCCGGCATAAAAGGACTTGCTGATCCTCAGTATGTCGGTCTGCGAAGACGGCACCGAGCCCTCTTCCTCCTTCAGGCTGCTGATCACCAGAGGTCTCTCTGAGCAGCTTCTGGATGAATAAGCGCGAGCTCTTCTCGCCCTGCCCCACGGAGCGGGATCTGGACCGAAAGCTGATCTTCGAGGAATCGGAGGCGAAGAGTGAGACTTTCTGGCCCTTCAACTCCCTGAGTTCCTCCCCGACATCGATCCCCATCGACTGCAGCTGGAGCAGATCCTGCATGCTTTTCTGGAGCTGGGACAATTTCTTCTGTCTCTCACTCGTCCCTTTAACTGGACGTGTCAAACCGTAAGATCAGAGGGTGAGGCCCCTTTAACTGGGCAGGTCAAACTGTGTGAACACAGGGTGATGCCCCTTTAACTGGAGGTGTCACACCGTGAGATCACAGGGTGAGGCCCCTTTAACTGGACGGGTCACACCGTGAGATCACAGGGTGAGGCCCCATTCACTGTACGGGTAAAACCTTGAGATCTCAGGGTGAGGCCCCGTTAACTGGACGGGTCACAATGTGAGAACACAGGGTGAGGCCCCTTTAACGACGGGTCACACCGTGAGATCTCATGGTGAGACTACTTTAACTGTCACAACGTCCGATCTTAGGGTGAGGCCCCTTTAACTGGCTGGGTCACACCGTGAGATGACAGGGTGAGGCCCCTTTAACTGAACGGGTCACACCGTGAGATGACAGGGTGAGGCCCCTTTAACTGAACGGGTCACACCGTGAGATGACAGGGTGAGGCCCCTTTCACTGGACGGTTAAAACCTTAAGATCACAGGATGAGGCCCCTTTCACTGGACGGGTCACACTGTGAGATCGCAGGGTGAGACTGCTTTAGCTGGCTGGGTCACACCGTGAGATCATGGGGTGAAGTCCCTTTAACTGGACGAGTCACAACGTTAGGTCTCAGGGTGAGGTCACTTTAACTGGACGGGTCACACCGTGAGATAACAGGGTGAGGCCTGTTTAACTGGACGGGTCACACCGAGAGATAACAGGGTGGGGTGAGGCCCCTTTAACTGGACGGGTCTCACCGAGAGATATCAGGGTAAGGCACTGTGATTCCAGGTGCTATTCCCTCGCTCGGCTAATTTAAATATATGAGGTTGCGAGAGTGTTGGAGAAATGAAGGCTTGAGATGGCAGAAGCACACAGGGTCTCAGCAGCAGTGGGACCAGGACTGTACTTTGTAACTGGTGCAGGGAAACAGCAGTGGGAACGGAAATCACAAAATCACAAGAGACTTAGAGGTCCATGTATATAGATCATTCAAACATCATGGACAGGTACAGAAAACAATCAGAAAAAGGTAATGGAATGCTGGCCTTTACAACTAGTGGACTAGAATACGTGGGTAGAAGTTATGCCACAACCATACAAAGCCCTGGTTAGAACACACCTGGATTACTGTGTTCAGTTCTGGGTACCACACCTTCGAAAGGATATATTGAATTTGGGAGTGCAGAGCAGATTTACTGCAATGATACCTGGGCACTAAGGGTTACATTTCGAGGAGAGAGTAAACAAACCAGGCTTGTATTCCCAGGAATTTAGAAGATTCAGGGATGATTTGATCGCAGGTTTCAAGGTATTAAGGGGAAGTGATAGGGAAGATAGAAAGAAATTATTTCCGCTGGTTTGGGAGTCCAGGACTAGGGGACATAACCTAAAAATGAAAGCCAGGACTTTCAGGAGTGAAGTTAGGAAACTCATCTACACGCAAAGGTTGGGAGAAGTTTGGAACTCTCTTTAACAAGCGGCAGCTGATGCTCGCTCAAATGTTAATTTTAAATCTGATATTGAAAGATTTTTGTTAACTAAATGTATTAAGGGAAATGGGGCTAAGGCGGATATATGAAGTTAGGTCACAGATCAACTATGATCTGATTGAAAGGCGAAACAGGCTCGAGGGACTAAATGGCCTAATCCTGTTCGGATCTTCCAATATACCTATATGTCAGTTTTCTGTGTTTATAAACACTTCATTGTAGTTCCCTCCGTGTCCAACACTGTGAGGCCTTCCCTGGTGTGTCAGCTTTCAGTGTTTTTAAACACTAAAGTGGATTTCACTCCGTGTTCAACACTGTGAGGCCTCACCTGGTGTATCAGCTTTCAGTGTTTATAAACACTTCACTGTATTTCACTCCGTGCCCAACACTGTGAGGTCTCCCCTGGTGTATCGGCTGTCAGTGTTTATAAACACTTCAATGTATTTCACTGCATTTCCAAAACTGTGAGGCCTCCCCCGATGTGTCAGCTCACTGGGCTATAAATTGGGTCGTTTAACACCTGTTCTATCGGCGCTCAGCGGCCTCCCAATGTGCCCCGATGGCGTCCGGAATGCGCGCGCATAAATCTAGCATGACGTGCTCCGTCGGCCACCTTGGAGCTGATGCTCCCACTGACACTATGGGATAACATGTTGAATGTAGTCGCTTATTAATAGCAGGGAGAAACACTCCAGTGACACAAGTAGGGCCCGTGGAAACTGACATTAATTACAGTCACTGAACAAACAGATTCAGTTATCAACTTTAAATCCAACAATGTTTATATCACAACAAATATTTAACCAAATAGTACACAGATGGAAAACCCAAAGCGCAGTACATTATTTTAATAAATATTTGGAAGAAGAGAATCTATGAGACCCACAGTCTGACAGCACTGATGTGAAGGGAGAGCAGCTTCATTAACAGATTGCAGATTATTTCTGAGTGAAATCCTTTAATTTCAGAGAGTTACTCTCCACTTCACAAGGGTTGGGTTTGAACTCAGAGATGGGAACTGAACCATTCTACTGGTCAGTTTGGAGACCATTCTGCGAATATTGGTACAATCTCAGGAGACCCCGTCAATATTGGCAAGTCGGTGGATCCTCTTGTCAATAATGGAGTTGTGGGAAAGATGGGCACGGATTTGGGAGGCGACAAAACTTTCAAGGACTTTGGGGAGGAAAGGGAGGTTGGAGATGGAGGCGATAGTTTGCAAGGACAGAGGGGTCAAGGGTGGGTTATTTGAGGAGGGGGCAATAATGGCAGATTTGATGGGGAGGGGGACAGTACCTGAGGATAGGGAACCTTTAGCAATATCAGCTAGCATGAGGGCCAGGAAGGGAAGTTGGGTGTTCAGCAGTTTACTGGGAATAAGGTCGAGGGTGCACGAGGTGGATCTCATGGTCAAGATGAGCTCGGAGAGGGTATGAGGGGAGACAGGAGAGAAACAAGAGAAAGACGTGAGTTCAGGGCGAGGGCAGGGCGGAGCCGTAGGGGAAGTTTGGCTTGGTGGGCTAGGGGAAGGGAGGCAGCTGAACGGGTGGTCTCAATCTTAGTGACAACGTATTCCATGAGCTCCTCGCACTTTTCGTTGGAGGTGAGGGTGGAGAGGGCAGGGGAGAGGGGTTTAAGAAGATGATTTGTAGTGGAGAAGAGAAGCCGGGGGTTATCTTTGCATTCCAGGATGATCCTGGAATACTGAGCAGTTTTGCAGGGGAGAGCAGGACCCAATAGTGCCCGAAAGAAGGCCCAAAAGAAGGTGATATTAGGAGGAATGACAACAGCTTGGAACAAAAGATGGGTTTCATGGTCCAGACGTCTGAAAGAAGGAAAGAACTTGCCTTTATATAGCGCCTTTCAAGGCCTCAGGACGTCCCAAAACAGTCAATTAAGAACATTGTGAAGTGCAGTCACTGTGGTAATGTCGGAAACGTGACAGACAATTTGCACACAGCAACATCCCACACAATTCACTGAGATAAATGACCAGAAAATCATTTTTAATGATGTTGGTTGAGGGATAATTATTGACCAGGACACCGGGGAGAACTCCTTTGCACTGTTTTGGATATTGCCGGGGAATCTCTTACACCTATCTGAGAGGGCAGATGGGCCCTCTCTTTAATGTGTCCTACAAAAGTCGGCACCTCCAACAGTACTGCGCTCCCTCAGTACTGATCCTTCTACAGCACTGCGCTCCCGCACTGCTGATTCTCCAACATTACTGTGCTCCCTCAGTACTGACCCTTCTACAGCACTGCGCTCCCTCACTACTGATTCTCCAACATTACTGTGCTCCCTCAGTACTGACACTCCGACAGCACTGCACTCCCTCAGTCGTGACCCTCTGACAGCACTGCGCTCCCTCAGTCGTGACCCTCTGACAGCACTGCGCTCCCTCAGTCGTGACCCTCTGACAGCACTGCGCTCGCTCAGTAGTGACCCTCCGACAGTACTGTGCTCCATCAGTCGTGACCCTCCGACAGCACTGCACTCCCTGAGTAGTGACCCACCGACAGTGCTGTGCTCCCTCAGTAGTGACCCTCCGACAGCACTGTGCAACCTCAGTAGTGACCCACCGACAATGCTGTGCTCCCTCAGTAGTGACCCTCCGACAGCACTGTGCACCCTCAGTAGTGACCCTCCGACAGTGCTGTGCTCCCTCAGTAGTGACCCTCTGACAGCACTATGCTCCCTCAGTAGTGACCCTCCGACAGCACTGTGCTCCCTCAGTAGTGAACCTCCGACAGTACTGTGCACCTTCAGTAGTGACACTTCGACAGCACTGTGCACCCTCAGTACTGAACCTCCGACAGTACTGTGCTCCCTCAGTGGTGACTCACTGAGAGTACTGTGCTCCCTCAGTAGTGACTCTCCGACAGCACTGTGCACCTTCAGTAGTGATCCTCCGACTGTACTATGCTCCGTCAGTCGTGACCGTCCGACAGCACTGTGCTCCCTCAGTGATGACCCTCCAGCAGCACTGTGCTCCTTCAGTAGAGACCGTCCGACAGCACTGTGCTCCCTCAGTACTGACCCTCCGACAGCACTGCAATCCTTCAGTAGTGACCGTCCGACTGCACTGCAATCCCTCAGTACTGACCCTCCGACAGCACTGCAATCCTTCAGTAGTGACCCTCCGACAGCACTGCAATCCTTCAGTAGTGACCGCCCGACAGTACTGTGCTCCCTCAGTACTGACCAGTGTATCCAAGATTGCTGATGACACAAAGCTAAGTTGGAAATTAAGCTCAGAGGAGGATATAAAGAGTGTGCAAAGGGATATAGACAGGTTAAGTGAGTGGGCAAGAAAGTGGCAGTTGGAGTATAATGTGGGGAAATGTGAGGTTATTCATTTGGTATGAAGAATAGAATAACAGAATATGTTTTAAACGGTGAGAAACTATTAAAGGTTGGTGTTCAGAGAGATTTGTGGGAACTTGCCCACAAAACGGAAAGTTAACATGCAGGTACAGCAAGCAATTAGGAAGGCAATTGGTATGACGGCATTTATTGCAAGGGGGTTGCAGTACAAGGGTAAGGAAGTTTTACTACAATTGTGCAGGGATTTGTTGAGACCTCGCCTGGAGCACTGTGTACAGTTTTGGTCTTCATATCTAAGGAAGGAAATACTTGCCTTCGAGGCGGTGCCACGAATGTTAACTGGATTGATTCCTGGGTTGAGAGGGTGGTCATATGAGGAGCGATTGAGAAGAATCGGCCCTCATTCTCTAGTTTCGAAAAATTGGAGGTGATCTCATTGAAACTTATAACATTCTTCGAGAGCTTTGACAGTGTAAGTGCTGAGAGGCTGTTTCCCTTGGCTGGAGAGTCTGGAACTTGGGGTCATAGTCTCAGGATAACTAGTGGGCGATTTCGGACTGAGATGAGGAGGAATTGCTTCACTAAGGGGATTATAAATCGTTGGTATTCTCTCCTCCAGACGATTGTGGATGCTGAATCGTTGAATATATTCAAGGCTGAGATCGATGAACATTTAGACTCTAAAGGAATCAAGGGATATGTGGATAGGCCGGGAAAGTGGAGTTGAGGTCGTAAATCTGCCATGATCTGATAGAATGGCGGAGCATGCTCGAGGGGCCGTATGGCCTCCTCCTGCTCCTTATTCATTAAGTTCTTATGACCATCCGATAACACAGTGCTCCCTCATTACTGACCATTCGACTGCACTGTGCTCCCTCAGTACTGACCATTCGACAGCTCTGTGCTCCCTCAGTACTGATCATCCAACAGCACTGTGCTCCCTCAGTACTGATCATCCAACAGCTCTGTGCTCCCTCAGTACTGATCATCCAACAGCACTGTGCTCCCACAGTACTGATCATCCAACAGCACTGTGCTCCCTCAGTACTGATCATCCAACAGCTCTGTGCTCCCTCAGTACTGACCATCCGACAGCTCTGTGCTCCCTCAGTACTGATCATCCAACAGCACTGTGCTCCCACAGTACTGATCATCCAACAGCACAGTGCTCCCTCAGTACTGATCATCCAACAGCACTGTGCTCCCTCAGTACTGACCATCCGACAGCACAGTGTTCCCTCAGTACTGACCATCCGACAGCACAGTGCTCCCTCAGTAGTGACAATCCGACAGCACTGCTCCTTCAGTACTGACCATCCGACAGCACTGTTCTCCCTCAGTACTGCACTGCAGTGTCAGCCTGGATTATGTGTCCAAGTCTCTGGAGTGGGACTTGAACTCACAAATTTCTGACTGAGAGGTGAGAGTCCGACCATTGAGCCACGGCTTGCACCTGAAATGGGAAGAGGGAGATGGAGGGGCTTACGCAGACCACACTGGAGCGTGGATATGGCTGAAGGCACAGCTGTCAAAAGTAAGACAAATGAACTGTGGATGCACAAGTTGCCAGAGGTGGAGGACCGGAGTGATGAGCGACTCACTAATCAAAAAGCCAGGGGTGGGATGGAATCCGTCGTTAGGACTTCCCAACTTTTAACTGGAGGAAATTGTGTCTCATCTAAAACAGAATGTGGGTCTGACAAACACAAAGACATTGGAGTCATAGAATCATAGAAAGGTTGTTGCCAGAAGGAGGCCATTCGGCGCATCGACTCCGTGCCGGCTCCAAGCAAGAGCAATCCAGCACGTCCCACTCTCCGCCCTATCCCCGTTGTCCTGCATTTTTTTTTCCTTTCAAGTACTTATCCAGTTCCCTTTTGAAGGCCATAATTGAATGTGCATCCACCACCCTCACTGGCAGTGCATTCCAGATCCTAACCACTCGCTGTGTAAAAAAGTTTTTACTCGTGTCATCTTTGGTTCTTTTGCCAATCTCCTTAAATTGATGTCATCTGAATCTTGACCATTCAGCCAATGGGAACAGTTTCTCTCTATCTACGCTCCATCGCGACCCTTAATGATTTTGAACACCTCTGTCAAATCTGATTGCAACCTTCTCTGTTCCAAGAAGAACAACCCCAGCTTCTCCAGTCTATCCACGTAACGAAAGTGTGTCATCACGGGAATCATTCTGGTAAATCTGTTTTGCCCCTTCTCTCAGGCCTTCACATTATTCCTAAAGTGCGGGGTCCAGAACGAGACACAATACTCCAATTGTGGCCAAACCAGTGTTTTCTAAAGGTTCATCATGACATCCTAGCTTTTGTGCTGTTTGCCTCTATTTATAAAGCCCAGGATCCTCTATGCTTTTTTAACTGCTTTCTCAACTTGCCCTGCCACCTTCAACGATTTGTGCACATATAACCCCAGATCTCTCTGTTCCTGCACGAAGGGTCAAGAGAGGCGATCATTTTGTCGGCTTCCATTTGAAAGCTGGTCCATGTCTGTGGAGTATGTCACCAAAGGGCAGCATGAAGATGAGGAAGAGGCTGGAGCCAAGGATTGAACCTTCAGAAACATCAGAGATAACGGTGATAGGTGTGAAGAGAAGCTTCTCCTTGCTCTGATCAGATGGGTGAGTGGAACCAAGCGAGGGTAGTCCCACCAAAATAGCTCCGAACCGATGAATGAGGAGATCATTGGTAGGTCTACTGTGTGTGTGAAGATGGCGAGGGGTGGACCAGGGGGTGTTTTAAATCCAAGGATGAGAATTTTAAATTTAATTGATATGTAACTGGGAGCCAATGACTGTCACTGAGACCGAGCAGGACCTGGTGCTGGTTGGACACGGACGACAGAGTTTTGGACGAGCTCACGTTTATGGAAGGTGGAGGTTGGGTCTCCAGCCCGGAGTGCATTGGAGGAATGGAGTCTGGAGGAGACAGAGGCATTGATGAGGGTTTCAATGGCAATGGGCTGAGGAAGGAATGAAGGCGGGTGAGGGAATCACGGGGCCTTTGTGATGGAGGTCGGATCGGGTCATGAGCTGAGCTCAGTGTTACACGGGACCAATTTTACTGGAGCCGTAAACCAATGTAGAATAAACGGGTAAACATCTCCAGTAAAAATAGAGGAGAGACCAATGTCAATGGAACATGTTCAGTGTCCGTCCCCTAATATCACCCACAGTCATTTCCAGGCTGCAATCCTCAACCTGCCCTTTAACTGTCCTCGAGTCAGAGACTCACAATTCATATTTTAACTGGGAAACTGCAGGAACAGAGTGAAACGGGTCTGCTTGTGTCCCTGGATTCAGTCGACATTGCGGAGAATCGGTAACATTTATAAATGAATCACCAGGAGTGAACATGGTCAATACAATTATATAAAAACTGTAAATGGACCCGCGCATTATTGTTGGATCAGTCCTGTATGAGAACAGATTGAAACTTTATTCCTGTGAGAGATCTGATTAAGTTAATAACCTGGACTTTGAGCTGTTTGTGTTTTATTCACCACATTATTTACATCGGAGTCAAAGCTGCTGATATAATATGTTTGTTAAACTGACTGTTACTAATAGCAATGGTCAGGAGTATAACCGTGTCAGTGGAGACTTATCCCCTGTATAAATCAGGGCTTGTTGGAATGGATCAGCTCAGAGTGCCTGCCAGAACTGCGGTTTCGAGGGTAACAGAAGTCAGTGCTTCACACAGAAATGGAATATCCAGTAATGATTCAGACAATACGCATTTATTATCCAGTTCTTGCAGCCATTGGAGTTCCGGGTAAGCCGTTATCTCATCTGTTAATGGTGTAAATCAGTGTTAACTCTGCTGCTGTATTTGGAAAATTGTTTTTTCTCCCTGTATGTTTTACACAGTCACTGTTCTGTTCTATTGGTTGAATGATGGAATGTGTTAAGTCTCTGCTCTTTCGGTCGTGTAGGAGCTGCATTATATCTGTAATGAACTTTGCATATCCAACATTGACATTGTTACTGGATTATTCTCTGTACTGAATGTATTGGAATCAGGTGTCTGGGCTAAGAGCTGGTATCAGACCATCAGGAGATGATAACAATTTCTTGTTTTGGAACTAACCTGCCCTGGAATATACTTTCATCAATGTGCTTTCAGTGTTTAATAATGAGACAGCTCAAAGTCTCAGTGTTTACAAGGAGGCAACGCAGTATCCCCCTCCCCAATAACATGCTTCAGTTTATCTGGGATTTCAATGTATTTATTGATGATCATTGTCATGAAATATCATTTCATTATCTATGTGTCTGACGCCGCTTCAGATGTCTGGCAACTGAACTGAGTTTGCTGGTGACTCTTTCACATCTCCTTCTCTGCTTCACTGTGGATGAATTCACTGACTGTCACTGGACTTCACTGTAAAATTAAATGTTTTGATATTATGTTGTATTAATGACTTGGATGAAGGGTCCTAATGTATGGTTGCGAAATTTGCTGATGACACAAATGAAGGTAGTAAAGTAAGTTGTGAAGAGGAGTAAGGTGTCTGCAAAGGGATATAGGTAGGGTAAGTGAGTGGGCAAAATATTTGGCAGATGGAGTATAATGTGGGAAAATGTGAACTTGTCCACTTTGGCAGGAGGAATAGAAGAGCAGTATATTATTTAAATGGAGAGAGACTGCAGAACACTGAGGTACAGAGAGATCTGGGTGTCCTAGTACATGAATCACAAAAAGTTAGTATGCAGGTACAGCAAGTGATTTGGAAGGCAAATGGAATGTTGTCATTTATTGCAAGGGGAATGGAAAATAAAAGTAGAGGAGTTTTGCTACAGTTGTACAGGGCATTGGTCAGACCACTTCTAGAATACTGTGTGCAGTTTTGGTTTCCTTATTTAAGAAAGGACATAATTGCTTTTGAGGCGGGTCAGAGAAGGTTCATTCGACTGATTCCTGGAATGAGGGGGTGATCTTCTGAGGAAAGGTTGGACAAGTTGGGCCTGTTTCCACTGGAGTTTAGTGGAATGAGAGTTCGTCAAATTGAAACATTGAAGGTTCTTAGGGGGCTAGAAGGGCTAGATGCTGAGAGGATGTTACCCCTTGTGGGAGAGACTAGAACTAGGGACCACAGTTTAAAAATAAGGGTCTCCCATTTAAGACAGAGGTGAGGAGAATTTTTTTCTGTAAGAGGGTCGTGAGTCTGTGGAACTCCTTTCCCCAGAAAGCGCTGGAGGCAGGACGATTGAATATTTTTAATGCTGAGTTAGATCGATTCCTGATTAACAAGGGAGTCAAAGGTTATAGTGGGTAAACGGGAAAGTAGGGTTGAGGTCTCAATCAGATCAGCCATGATCTTATCAAATGGCAGAGCAGGCTCGAGGTGCCGAATGGTTTAATCCTTCTCTTAATTCGTATGTTTGTCGTGTGCACTGTGTCTGCTGGAATCAGGAGCCCTTCTATCTATCTGCAGATGATAAGCCTGATGTTGGCGTCTTGTTAATTGAAAAGTCCCGCCATCTATCCCTTTACTTCATAATTGCAGGAAAAGGAATCCCAATTATTGAGAGATCTGTCTGGAAGAGGCATTCGATTCTGTTCATTCCATGATTTGCAAATGAAGTGAACAGTGTAGGTGAACAGGTGGAGAATTGGATGATCTGTCGAAACATTAAACTATTCCACAGAGGCTTGACTATTTAACAAACTGACTGAGAATAGGACACGGGGCTGGTGAGCAGAATGCAGGCACAGCGTGACAGGATTTAATCGGATATGAAAATGGACTTGAGAAAGAGAGTAGAATGAGTGAAAGAGAGTGTGACTGAGAGGGAAAGCGAGAGGCTGTGGTGTGAATAATTCATCAGAATGAACTGCTGAAACTTCCAGTACAATTAAACACAGAAAATGTGACTTGAGAAAGTGATTAGAGTGAGTGATAGAGAGAGCGACCGAAAGGGAAAGCGAGAGGCTGTAATGTGAATAATGCATCAGAATGAACTGCTAAAACTTCCAGTAAAATTAAATGTAGAAAATGTGATTTGAATGTGTTATTATGATGTGGTCAGATTGGGTGAGTTTTTATTGTGGGACTCGCTCCTCATGTTTATATCCCTGTCAGGTCCTCAGTCTGTTTTTGTGAATGTTCCTTGTCTTCCAACTCAACATATTTAGAATTTGCTTAAATAATAGAATTCGAAATGTCTTGATCATAATGAATTATTCGGATACTGTACGTTAAAGCTCGGCTGAATTTAATAACAACGAGGTAGATTTAATTAATATGTATAAATTTAATTTTAATTGAATGTACAAAGTACATTTATTGAACATATTTTATACCCACACAGGTTTCCTGACACCAGTAACCACAGAAATGAACAGTTGAATATATTAGTTGCATTGTGTTAGTGGGACCGATAGATTAGATTTCCTCTCACACTCTGCTGCAGTCTCTCCCTCTGAATCCCAGCCTCTCCTCTCACTGCATTGAATCCTCTGTCTCCTCATCCCTAGCGTCAGTTTATCCACTTTCCCAAACCAGATGCTCCTGACTCCCTTCCAGTTCCTCCATATCCTTTTCCTTGTCTCCCTCCAATCTCACTCACTAGCTCGGTCTCCAGCTGCCTTTCCCGTTTAGTGCCAGCCCCTGTCGGCTCTCTTAACCCAGAGCAACAAACCAGCTGCACCTCCCCCTGGCCCCTCACCTTCCTGACCTTCCGCTCTCTTTCCTCGTCCGTCTGGAGCCCAAATCCGGCATTAATCCGCTGGATTAGCGGTGTTTAAAACCCATTCTACCTTCCATACCGGCACTGCGCCCTCACTCAGCCCTTCCACTTTATTCACTTTCTGTATCCATCTCCCAATTCATTATTGCTCATTGTGTTTAAAAACAGCTCTCTGCCCGAAAGCACTGCCCAGGTCAATGAATCACTTTCCACCCTTCGATGCAGGAACAAAGCTGGAAATTTCACCCCAGATCCTCTCAAACTGCTGCTTTGACTCCAGGTCTGATCAGTAATTTCTCTGCTTCCTTTTCTCTCTCTTACAGTTAACTTGGTGGCGATTGTGATCCTGTCCCGAGGAAAGTGCGGTCTCTCCAAATGTATCAGTCGCTACCTGGTGGGAATGGCAGTGGCCGATCTCATGGTCGTTATCATTCGTGTGATACTGGTGTGGATTAATGCAATGTATCGCCCATGGCCATTCCTGCTCTTTACTCCTGTGTGTAGTTCTATTATGTTCTTGAGTGGTGCAGCCTTCGTGGTTTCTGTTTGGCTCACAGTCGCTTTCACCTTTGATCGATTTGTGGCCATTTGTTGTGAGAAGCTGAAAACTAAATATTGCACCAAGAGAACGGCGGCTGTGGTTCTGGGAACAGTGGGTGTGCTGGGCTGTTTGGTGAATATCCCCTGGTACTTTACATTTCAACCTGAATATACAATTGATAATGTTCCCTGGGGTTGTGAGACTATACTGAGCTTCCGTTCTTCCCCCGCATGGGCCGCATTTGACATGTTTGACCTAATTTTAACACCTTTTATCCCGTTCTGTCTGATCTTACTGCTCAATGTTCTGACTGTCAGGTGTATTATAATGTCCAGTCGAGTCCGCAGCGGATTATGGGGCCGCAGTAATGGAGAGAATCACAAGGACCCAGAGATGGAGAACCGAAAGAAATCCATCATTTTACTCTTCAGTATATCGGGCAGTTTTATACTGTTGTGGCTGACATATGTTGTATTTATCATTTATGTGCGAATTGCAGACATTGCGTTTTATTACTCCTACTCTGACCCTGTTTTTCTCACAGATCAAACATCAAAGATGCTGCAGCTTCTCAGTTGCTGTACAAACACGTGTATTTATGTCCTGACCCAGACTAAATTCAGAGAGGAGCTGAAGAACGCGGTGAAATACCCACTCAATCTAATTGTTAAATTAGTGAAATCATAGAAAGAGCTGAAGGGTTTCAAGCACTAGAACTAAATCCCATTTCATACTCCATCGCCGACACTTCCCGGGGGATGGAAAGTACATTTTATATTAGCAGCACAGAGCCCTGAAATGATCTTAAATCTGATTCTGAGATTATATTTTATTGATAATCTCACCTATTGAGGCAGGATTTGCTTTGCAGACCACACGTGAATTGTGGATCGAAACGGCGGCACTAAAGAGCTCAGTTGGACTTTAAATAACTGACCGCAAGACAAAATGGGCAAAGCTGGAAATCAAAGACACTTCTGTGGACCTGATCAGGATGTGTGTACTTCACATAAATGTTGAGAGAGAGGGAGAGAGGAAGGGAGGGAGGGAGAGAGAGAGGGGAGACAGAGAGAGGGACAGAGAGAGAGAGGGGAGGTGGAGAACGGGAGACAGAGAGAGAGTGAGAAAGAAGGAGTGAGGGAGCGAGAAAGAGGGAGAGAAAGGGAGAGGCAATTGGAGAGAGACAGAGACAGAAAGAGGGAGACAGAGAGAATGAGAGAGGGAGAGTCAGAGACAAAGAGAGATTTGGAGAGAGACAGAGAAAGAGAGACAGAGAAAGAGAGACAAAGGGGAAGAGAGAGGGAAAGGGCGAGAGAGGGTGGGAGAGAGAGAGGGAGAGAAAGAAGGAGAGGCAGAGAGACAGAGAGGGAGATATAGAGAGAGGGAAGCGAGGAAAAGAGAATGACAGAGAGAGAGAGACAGAGAGAGTGGCACATAGATTGACCGAGAGAGAGACAGAGAGAGAGACCAGGAGAAAGACAAAGAGAGAGGCAGGGAGAGAGAGACACAGAGAGAATGAGAGACAGAGAGGGCAGAGAAAGGGAAATAAACAGATAGATAGAGAGGCAGAGGGAGAGAGACGAGAGACAGAGAGAAGGACAGACAGAGAGAGAACACAAGGACAACATAAATGTACCAATTAGAAAAGTGCAGAAATAAAGAGAGGCAGAGACAGAGTTATTCAGAGACGGAGAGAAATAAAGAGTAAGTTATTAAGACAAGAGAGAAAAATAAAGAGAGAAAGAAAGTATATATATATATATATATTTATACTTTCTTTCTCTATATATAATGAGAGAGAGACACTGCCAAATAATTACAAAGGAGAGGAGAGGTTAATAGACAGAAGAAATCAATTCAAAATAACTAGAGACTGAGCAAGATTCAGAGCAAGAGAGTGTCAGACATAAAACGACAAAGAGAAAGAGAAAAAGAGGAACAGAAAGCAGGGAGAAAATGGAAAACAGGAGAGAGGGGGAGAAATACAAATATTAAAACAGAGACTGAGAGAGATGGAATGAAATACAGAAACAGATGCAAAGAAGAGTTCGAGAATTCAAATCGAAACAGAGAGAAAGAAGTAGACAGAAGCAGTGCTGGAGAGAGTGAGAAGCAAACAGAATGATATAAAGACAGATGGAAAGGGAAGGAGGAAGAGACAGATAGAAAGAAGGAAAAGGGAAAAGTAGATCCACAGAGAGAAACAAAGAGAGAGGTGATGCCGGGAGGCTGCACAACAAAGTCACCCAGCCTTGTGTACCTGACCCTGACCGTTACTGACTGCAGGAGTTTCCCAGCTGTCCTGTGTAGTAAAAAAAATCATCTGATAAACGAAAGCCTGAGATTAAATCGGCTTCAGCATGTCTGAAGGAAAAGGACGATTAAAAGGAGGAAGGGCTGTTAGAAGGACTGTTAATGACACGTTGTGAAAGACCACACAGCAGAGGATAGATCACCATAGCAATAATAACGATTCCAGGAGGGCTGGAGATGGTTTGAAGTCCTGTCGGCTTGACTTGGTTACGTTGTGGACACTGACAGAAAACAAGTGAAGTGTCAATCAATCATGGGTTGTATTTGTAGGAAACTATTTTTGATAAGCTAACGCCCCAGAGGTGTGGTTCTATGTTACAAAGAAGCTGGGCAGAAGATGAGTGGGGAGAGACACAGATCCACCACTGCTGTTCCAAACTCACATTTCGCTTCCTGGCAGCACCACCTCACCTGGAATCTTCATGACTGCTCGCTACCTCCCAGCTTGATGCCTCGATGCTGGTTTACAGGTTGCCTGTGAAGCAGATGACTTGGATGCCAGAGTAAGGCAGGCGACACTACAACAGGATCCATCAAAACGCCTGGAATCTTCCAGGCAAGCTTGTGTCAACCATAAGGATATAACTTTCGTTATCAGCTTAGTGGAAGATAGATATTGGATTTCCAAACGGTTATGCATTTTGGGAATTCAGAATGTGTAGTTTCATTGGTGTTAAAGGAATTCTAAATCGGGTATAATCCCAAGATGTTGATTAAATTCAAATGTAAAATTTTCTAGTGCATTAAGAATAATAAATGATTGTTTTGTTCATAAAGCCATGGTTTGTGCCTGAAGTTTCTTGAGGAGAAAAAGCCCATTATTTAAATATAGATTTTAACCTTTTGGAGATAAAAAGGCACTGCCCCAAATTAAAGTGTAAAATCACTTTGCACATTTTTATTCCTCCATCTGTACCATGTGTAACTTTCCCAGTGAGCTGCTGGGATTCTGTAATAAATCATAATGTACTCTTACCCCTTCTGCTGTCTTACTAAACTGGGCAGAGTCCCGCAGCACTCTCCTGTTATGTTACTGTTACAAGTCCTGTTGTTGTTTCAGATTAAAGAAAAATATGAATAATGGAGAAATGAACCAAATCCTAGATCAGAACTGCATTCAGATTGAGTCCAATTTTACTCTGATTTATTTAATAGAAGCTAGAATTGCAAACACGACACAAAATGACTCATTTGACTTTTCCTCCGAATGTCTGGATTCTCCTTCTCCAGACGCATTACGTCCAAATAACCAAATGTTAATCCACTTTTTTGCAGATGTTCACATTTTGGTCCTTGATTTCCTCACTGCTCCGCTGTCTTTGTGTTAAACACCAGCTGGTGCCAGTCTCACTCCGTTTGTATCTTTAACTATAGTTCAACAGTGATTTAACAGGAACAGCAAATGAACCCTCTCCGGGTCTCACAACACAGCTAGCTTCATCTTGCCCCTCAGTAAGATGGCTGCCTTATTGGTGGCCATTAGGTTTCAGGATCAAGGCGCCCAATTTGTTTAAGCTTCATGGCGGCCAATTTGTTCAATATGACCATCTTGTCCCCCAGTAATTTGGCCGCCTTGCCCCGCAGTTAAATGGCCGCCTTGCCCCTCAGTAAGATGTCCAGCTTGCTCCTCAGTAAGATGACTGCCTTACTGGTGTCCATTGTGTTTCAGGTTCATGACATTGAAGTTGTTGTTCATAGATTTAAGGTTTCATGGTAACTATGGCAAAAGAGGAGGCCTTTCGCCCCACTGTGCCTGTGCCAGCTCGTTGAAAGGGCTGTCGAATTCGTCCCATTTCCCCCTTTGCTCTTTCCCCACATCCTTTATGGAGGCTTTGTAATAGTAGTTGTATTATGCAAATACATATATATGTAATAATTGAAATTGATGTTGTAGTAGTTGCTGTAAGAAATAAATACAAGTTGTTATCGATTAAGATTGTCTCTCAATCTTTTACGACTTAGATTCTTCTCCTTTATAAACTGGGCTTTGTTTCTGAGTAATTGAATGTTGCTGAGAGATTGTCCCTGTAATTGATGAGGGATCTTGCCGTGCGTTCGGTTTTTTAAAAAGCGTTTTGCTTTGACTCTTTTGAATGTCATGAATTTGTTTGAACGCTTTGGCTGATTGGAAAAAGCCACAAACTGTAAGTTGACCACAAACTACAGGCTTTCTCTCCACAGGGCACTGACCGAGGTCTTTGACACAGGTTGCACCCAATGGGACTCACGTGAGTTTTGTCTGGGTCACTGTGGGATCAATGGGAGCACTGTGGGATCACAGGTTGTTGTGGGATCACTGGGACACTTCAGGTTCACTGGGGTATTTTGGGATCACCGGGACACTGTGGAATCATTGGGTTAATGTGGGAGCACTAGGACACTGGCGACCACTTTGTTTAAGTTGACCGCCTCAATGGCCGCCATTTCATTTCAGCTTCATGGTGTTACAGGAGGAATTTAATTACCCATTCTATGTGATATGTAATATACATATAGATAAAACACGTTATTTCATAAGCACAAGTTGTTGTATGTAATGAAAGTCTCTCCAACGTTTACACAAATGCGGTTTGGATACTGGTACCTCTGGGTGCACCGTGGAATCACTGGGTGCACGGTGGGGACACTGGGGGCACCGTGGAATCACTGGGTCACGCTGCGTGCACTGTGGGATCACTGGGTGCACTGTGGATCATTGGGACACTGTGCATGACTGAGGCAATATCACGAATGCACTGTGGTATCAATGGGTCACTCTGCAATCACTGTGGGATCACTGGGTGCACTTTAGATCACTGGGACACTGTGGATCAATGGGGCACCATCACTGGTTGCACTGTGGGATCACTTGGTCACTGTGTGAACACTGTGGGATATTTAATTACCCAGGTGGGCCGAATGGCCTGTTTCGGTGACGTGCTGAATTCTATGTAATATTTCTATAAAGATATATTGTATTGTATTTTATATAAAGATGTGGTGTTGTAAAACAGAAATAGTAGTCAGGCCGAATGGACACGGTACTGTGCTGTACTGTACATTCGATGTTAAATGTACATACATATAATATTTGATTATATATTGTATTATATTTTCTATTCCAGAAGTTGTTGTCAAATAAGAAATTCAGGCGAACTTCTTTACCCACATGGGCTGAATGGCCTGTTTCTGTGCCGTGCTATATTCTATGTAAAATATATATCAAGATAAGTACGGGGTTAAATTCGATAACCCCCAGAATCCGGGCGCGGGGGTCGATTAACCCCCACGTCATTAACCTGCACCCGGTCATTGAGATGCAGACAGTCCGTGAGTTTGGTGCTGCCTGGTGATTTCCCTGATTCCTGCGAGCAGTCAGGCCTGGCTGCGCTGTTGAGCGGCTTCTCACCAGCAGGGGGCCACGATATTGCGTAAGTGGCCAGCACCTCTGAAAGGCAGGCTGCACCTCTTTCAGGCAGGTTGCACCTCTTAAAGTCAGCCTGACCTCACAAAGTCAAACATTTGATTCAGATACAAACCTCCGGGGTCATTTCTTCTCCTCCAGTTCTGATTGGAAGCTTCTTTTGAATTAAACAGACAATTGCTTAAAATGACTGGCTCCCAGTCACTGTTTTGAAACCATTTATCAGCCTGTCTTTTTCAAACTGGTGAGTCTGTTTGGAATCTCTGAGAATGTTAATCAAGTCGACAGCTTCCATAGTTAGTGAAAAAATGACAACAAAGAAACCAGGATGTTCGAAAGATCGCTCACAGTTTCGTACAGTATTTGTGAATTATTTATTATTTTCTTTTCCAGTAAGGATCTCGTTGAGCTTTACAGTAAAACTGTTGTCTTGTTGCTACTATTTGTTTGTTCTCTTATTGTTTCATCAATTTGTTTGGCAGTTCAAGTCTAAAACAAGGTCTCGTGTAATGTGAATCTGTCACCCTCTGAAGAGCAGGCACTATTAGGCACTGGATAGAACGAGTGGACTGAGATAATCTGAAGGGGTTTCACTGTTCATTACCTGGAGCCCTTCAAATGTTACATTGATATCAGGACAAGCGGAAACGCTGATATATTGGGAGTGAAGCCTCACCTAACAGAGGAGCTGCGTTTTCAAGCTTAGAAATACAGCTGATTTTAAATCAGCAAAATTTCACTTCATGAAAGTCGGCAAAAAGGCAACTATCTCTGAACTTTCGCCACTGTCTGAAAAACACGGACATTTTACTGATCGGGGAACAATGATCTTGTTCAAACCATACAAATTACAAATCAATCCTAATTTTTTTTAAATAACGAACTGATATAAATCATTCTCCAACCAAACAAAGGCACCAAACATTCCCAGGATATTGAGAGATTAAATGAGTGGGTAAAACTGTGGCAAATGGAGTTCAATGAGGGGAAATGTGAGGTTATCCACTTCGGATCTAAGAAAGATAGATCAGAGAGTTTTCTAAATGGTGAGGAGCTGGGAACTGTGGAGGAGCAGAGAGATTTAGGGTCCAAGTACAGAAATTATTAAAATCTAGTGGACAGTTACAGAAATAATTAAAAAGGCTAAAAGAATGTCGGCCTTTATTTCTCGAGGGCTGGAATATAAAGGGGTGGGAGTTATGTTCCAGCTGTACGGAGCTCTGGTTAGAGCCCATCTGGAGGACTGCATTCAGTTCTGGGCACTGCACCTCAGGAAGGATATATTGGGCTTGGAAGGGCTGCAGCGCAGATTCACCAGAATTATACCGGAGCTAAAAGGGTTAAATGATGAGGACAGGTTGCATGGACAAGGCTTGTATCCCCCTGACTATAGAAGATTATGGGATGATCTAATTGAGGTGTTTAGGATGATTAAAGGAACTAATAGGGTAGATAGAGAAAAAAACGATTTCCTCTGGTGGGGAATCGACAACAATGGTAAAAATAGAGCTCGGCCGTGCAGGGTTGATGTCAGGAATCATTTATTCACACAAAGGGTAGTGGGAATCTGGAACTCTCTCCCACAAAAGTCTGTTGAGGCGGGGGGTCAATACGAAATTTCGAAACAGAGATCGCTCGATTTTTGTTAGGCAAAACTATTACGGATTTAGGAACCAAGGCGGTTGAATGAAGTTAAGATACAGATCTAATTAAATGGCGGAACAGGCTCAAGGAGCTGAATGGTGTATTCCTGTTCCTATGTAACTTTCTCGAGGGGCTGAATGGCCTCCACCTGTTCCCATGTAACAGAATCGAGGGACTGATTGGCCTCCTACTGTTCCTACGTAACATGCTCGAGGGGCTGAATGGCGTCCAATTCCTGTATAACAGGCTCGAGGGGCTGAATGGCCTCCGCCTGTTGCTATGTAACAGGCTTGAGGGGCTGATTGGCCTTCAGTTCCTGTATAACATGCTCGAGGGGCTGAATGGCCTCCTCTTCCCACTTAACAGGCTCGAGTAGCTGAATGGCGTCCAGTTCATGTGAAACAGGCTCGAGGGACACAATGTAATAGGACCATGATGCTGAATGGCCTTCAGTTCCCGTATAACAGTATCGAGGGGCTGAATGGCCTCCTCCTGTTGCTATCCGACAGGCTCGAGAGGTTGATTCGCCTCCAGTTCCTGGATAAAGGGCTGAATGGCCTCCTCCTTTTCATGTGTAACAGCCTTGAGGGGCTGAATATTCTCTCGAATCAGGAACTGTCCCTCTAGATTGGAAAATTGCACATATCACTCCGCTTTTTAAGGAAGAAGAGAGAGGGAAACCTGGGAATTATCAACCAGTTAGCCTAAGATCTGTTGTGGGGAAAATGCTGGAGTCTATAATTAAGGATAGGGTGACTGAACACCTCGAGAATTTTCAGTTAATCAGAGAGAGCCAGCATGAATTTGTGAAAGGTAGATCGTGCCTGACAAATCTGAATGAATTTTTTGAAGAGGTGACTAAAGTTGTGGACAGGGGAATGTCAATGGATATTATTTATATGGACTTCCAGAAGGCATTTGATAAGGTCACAAATAAGAGACTGTTAGCTAACATAGAAGCCCATGGAATCCAGGGAAAAGTACGGACTTGGTTCGGAAGTTGGCTGAACGAAAAGCGACAGAGAGTAGGGATTATGGGTAGGTGCTCACATTGGCAGGATGTGACTTGTGGAGTCCCGCAGGGATCTGTCTTGGGGCCTCAATTATTTACAATATTTATTAACGACTTAGATGACGGCACAGAAAGTATCATATCTAAGTTTGCCAATGACACAAAGCTTGGTGACATTGTAAGCAGTGTAGATGAAAACATAAAATTACAAAGCGATATTGATAGATTAGGTGAATGGGCAAAACTGTGGCAAATGGAATTCAGTGTAGACAAATGTGAGGTCATCCACTTTGGATCAAAAAAGGATAGAACAGGGTACTTTCTAAATGGTAAAAAGTTAAAAACAGTGGATGTCCAAATGGACTTCCGGTTCAGGTACACAGATCATTGACGTGTCATGAACAGGTGTATAAAATAATCAAGAAGGCAAATGGAATGCTGGCCTTTATATCCAGAGGACCAGAGAACAAGGGGGCAGATGTTGTGCTGCAGCAATACAAAACCCTGGTTAGACCGCACCTGGAGAATTGTGAGCAGTTCTGGGCACCGCACCTTCGGAAGGACATATTGGCCTTGGAGGGACTGCAGCGTAGGTTTACTAGAATGATACCCGGGCTTCAAGCATTAAGTTACAAGGAGAGATTACACAAATTGGGGTTGTATTCTCTCGAGTTTTGAAGGTTAAGGGGTGATCTGATCGAAGTTTATAAGATATTAAGGGGAACTATTTCCGCTGGTTGGGGATTCTTGGAGTAGGGGGCACAATATAAAAATTAGAGCCAGACCTTTCAGGAGTAAGATTAGAAAACATTTCTACACACAAAGGGTGGTAGAAGTTTGGAACTCTCTTCTGCAAACGGCAATTGATACTAGCTCAATTGCTAAATTTAAATGTGAGATCGATAGCTTTTTGGCAACCAAAGGTATTAAGGGATATGGGCCAAAGGCAGGTATATGGAGTTAGATCACAGATCAGCCATGATCTTATCAAATGGCGGATCAGGCACGAGAGGCTGAATGGCCTATCCTGTTCCTATGTTCCGATGAATGACCACTTTTATCTGTGAAACAGGCTCGAGGGGCTGAATGGCCTCCTCCTCTTCCTGTCGAACAACCTTGAGGTACTTGCCGCTATTACGTCCAACGTGGCTGCCGTAATCACCTCCATTTTATCTAAGATCGCCGTCGTGCTTACCGCCATTTTGTCCAATATGGCCGCCGTACTTGCGACCATTTTGTCCAAGATGGCCGCCTCACTTTCAGCCGTTTTGTCCAAAGTGGCCGCCATACTTGCCGCCATTTTGTCCAAGATGGCCGCCGTGCTAGCCGACATTTTGTCCAATATGGCCGCCGTACTTACTGCCTTTTTGACCAAGACGGCCGCCGTACTTGCCGCCGTTTTGTCCAAGATGTCCTTCGGACATGCCGCTACTTTGTCCATGATGGCCGCCGTACATGCGGCCATTTTCTTCAAGATGGCCGCTGTAGATTTAGCCTGGATGGAGTTAAGAAGCACCAAGGGGCTGAAAACACTGGTGGGAGTTGTCTATAGGCCTCTAAACAGTAGTGGTAATGTAGGGGTCGGCATCAAACAGGAAATTAGAGATGAATGTAATCATGGGTGCCTTTAATCTACATATCGACTGGCCAAACCCAACTACCAATAATACTGTGGAGGATGAATTCCTGGAGTGTGCACGAGATGATATTTTAGACCAGTGCGATGAAGAGCCAACTGGGGAACATTCTATCCTTGATTGGGTATTGTGCAATGAGAAGGGGTTAATTAATAATCTTGTTGTGCGGGGTCCTCTTGGGAAGAGTGACCATAACATGATAGAATTCGTCATTAAGATGGAAAGTGAAGTAGTCCAATCCGAAACTAGGGTCCTAAATCTAAACAAAGGAAACTACGAAGGTATGAGGAGTGAGTTGGCTATGATAGATTGGGAAACTTCATTAAAAGGCATGACGGTGGATAGGCAATGGCTATCATTTTAGGAACGAATGCATTAATTGCAACAGTTTTTGGCATAAAAACACAAATGGGTAAGTGGCCCAACCATGGCTAACACAAGTTATTAAGGATAGTATTAGATCCAAAGAGGAGTCATATAAAGTGCCAGAAAAAGTAGCAAGCCTGAAGATTGGGAGCAGTTTAGAAGTCAACAAAAAAGCACCAAGCGATTGATTAAGAGGGTAAAATAGAGTATGAGAGTAAACATGCAAGGAACATAAAAGTGGACTGTAAAAGCTTCTACAAGTATGTGAAAAGAAAAAGATTAGTGAAGACAAAAGTAGGTCAATTACAGTCAGAAACGGGAGGATTTATAATGGGGAACAAGTAAATGGCAGAACAATTAAACAAATACTTTGGTTCTGTCTTAACAGAAGAGGACACAAACAACTTCCCAGAAATGCTAGGGACTAGTGAGAAAGAGGAATTAAAGGAAATCAGTATTCGTAAACGAATAGTGCTGGAGAAATCAATAGGACTGAAAGCCGATAAAACCCCAGGGCCTGATAATCTGCATCCCAGAGCACTGAAAGAGGTAGTCATGGAAATAATGAATGCATTAGTCGTCATCTTCCAAAATTCGATAGATTATGGAACAGTTCCTACAGATTGGAGGGTGGCAAATATAAACCCACTATTTAAAAAAGGAAGGAGAGAGAAAACAGGGAACTACGGACCGGTTAGCCTAACATCAGTAGTAGGGAAAATATGAGAGTCTATTATAAAGGATGTGATAACAGGACACTCAGAAAATATCAACGGGATTAGACAAAGTCAACATGGATTTATGAAAGGGAAATCATGTTTGACAAATCTACTGGAGTTTTTTGAGGATGTAACTGGCAGAATAGATAAGGGAGAACCAGTGGATGTGTTTTATTTGGATTTTCAGAAGGCTTTTGATAAAGTCCCACATATAAGTGTGCAAAATTAAAACACATGGGATTGGTGGCAATATACTTTGAGCCAGAATTAAACCAGCGATTTGCCTTTCAAGTTTCAATCTCTACAAGTTTTCTGCACTACCAGCTGAGCAACGGAAGGGAAGCAGCAAAGGTCCCTCTCTTTAGTGATTTTTCACCGTGCGCCTTTTGACACTCCCGGACTCGTGGAGTCGTGTGGAAATGACCGAGACTGACTCGATACCTGCTCATACCGCAGCGCTGTGGGAGTGTGAGCTCCTAATTACTTGCTGCACCCTGGGCCAGTGGAGAAATGAATAACGTGTCTGACCAGAATTCAGGAGATTGTTGGTTCGATTTCCACCTGGATGGATGGTTTTTGCAAACTGCCAATTAGTTCATGACTTTACACCTTGCAAACTGTCCGACTTGGTAGTGCTGCCTGGACAGTTATGTTTCAAGTGCCTTCTTAGCGCAGCAGGCAGCGCGTCAGTCTCATAATCTGAAGGTCCTGAGTTCAATCCTCAGAGAAGGCATAATTAAGCTTTTTTTTCCATCTTTGCTCAAGACCAAAATCAAGAATTTTTGCTTCCTGCAGCACACCAAAAGGTTTGCTGCCCCTTGACCTCTGTGTGCCATCGCACGCAGTGAAGCTTAAGAAGTACATGGGCCATGGGCTCGCTGAAAACTGACGCCACTTTTTTTCTGGACAATTGACCCAAGTCAAAAGGTGTATGGAGAATGCAACAATCTATCCTGCTATCTCTCACATGCTCAGCGAGAATCATAGAAAGGTTACAGCACGGAATGAGGCCATTCGGCCTATCGAGTCCGCACCGGCTCTATGCACGAGCAACCCAGCTAGTCCCACTCCCCCGCCCCATTCCCGTCGACCTGAAAATGATTTCTTTTCCACGATTGAATCATGCCCTCGGGCAGTGCATTCCAGATCCTAACTGCTCGCTGTGTAAAAATGTTTTTCCTCATGTTACCTTTAATTCTTTTGCCAATCAACTTTATTTCTATTTCCTCTGGTCCTTGACCCTTCCACCAATGGGAACAGTTTCTCTCTATCTACTCTGTCTAGACCCTTCATGATTTTGAATACCTCCATCAAGTCTCCTCGCAACAGTCTCTGTTCCAAGGAGAACAACTCCAGCTTCTCCAGCCTCTCCACGTTACTGGAGCCCCTCATCCATGGAATCAATCCAGTAAATCTCTTCAGCACCCTCTCGGAGACCTTCACATCTTTCCTAAAATGCAGTGGCCAGAAGTGGACACAATACTACAGTTTTGGCCGAAACATTGTTTTATAAAGGTTCATCATGACTTCCATACTTTTGTAGTCTATTTAAAAAGCCCTGGATCACGTATGCTTTTTAACCGCTTTCCCAACCTGCCCTGCCACCTTGAACGATTTGTGCACATATACCCCCAGATCTCTCTGTTCCTGTGCCCCTTTTAGAATTGTGCCCTGTAGTTTATATTGCCTCTCCTCGTTCTTCCTACCGAAATGCATGATTTCGCATTTTTCTGCGTTAACTTTCATTTGCCACGTATACGCCCATGCCACCAGCCTGTCTATATCCTCTTGAAGTCGATCACTATCCACCTCACTGTTCACTACACTTCCATTTTTGAGTCATATGCAAATTTGGAAATTGTGCCCTATACACCCAAGTCCAAGTCATTAATGTATATCAAGAAAAGCAGTGGTCCCAGAACTGGTCCCTGGGGAACACCACTGTACACCTCCTTACAGTCCGAAAAACAACCATTCACCACTACTCTCTGTTTCCTGGACCTGAGCCAATTCTGTATCCATGTTGCTACTGCCCCCTTTATTCCACATTTGAGGTTGTTTCTTGTAAATTGCCCATCACAGTAGCTGCTTCGCACTCGCTTCCAAGCAGCTCCACTACCAGCAGATAAATCTTGCCTTGGGTTGGCCCCTCCCTGAATTCAATCAATATTTTGCTCTAATCGGAGTTATCGAGTATCAACAAGTGAGCGACAGCAGAACGGGAAGCCACAGTAATCGTGAATGATGCTGAGAAGAGCCCGAGCCTGCGGAAAGCAGACGAGGATAGGAACAACCGTGCCGAGCTTGAGGGAGCAGCGAGAACCCAGTATGTCTCTCTGTCTGTCTGACTGATAGAAGACTTTTTTTGCCTGAAAGCGGTTTGAAGTGTTGTTGCTCAAAGGCACTCACTGCTGGTGAGCAGAGGCAAATGCTCGAGCAAAACAGCCGTGTTTGGGCAGACACAGAAAGCTTTAAGTTATGAGAAATGAAAAGAAGTCTCCTGTGCCTCAGCGCCAACGTGTTAAGCTGTCGGCTGCCTGTAAATTTAAGAGAACGGCCTGGAGCTAATTACTCCAAAAGCACGTTCGCTACTTCGAACAAGCAACCTGAGGATGACTTTGATCTGTTAATTGTACAACAGTTCTCCACTCTACCTGAGCGATCGAAGGGAAGCAGCAAAGGTCTTTGGGGATTGTTCACCGTGTGCCTTTTGACTGTCCTGGACACGTGGAATCGGGTGGGCATGACCGAGACTGTCTCGGTACCTGCTCATTCTTCAGAGCTGTGGGAGTGTGAGCTGTTACTACAGTTTTACAACCTCGGCCAGTGGAGTCATGGATAACGTTTCTGTTTACAAATAACACCCGTTCTATGTTCGTTTCCCGCTGGACTCGAAGGTTTCTGCGAACTGGTTTTTGTTACAAAACAGACATTACTGCATAAAACTGGTCAGAGAGACTTCTGTGATCAACAGCCTGAAGGAGAAAGAGGGCTCGGTGACGTCTTCAAAGACCGACATACTGAGTCCACCACACCTTGTATTGTACAGAATGTAATATAAGATATGTACTGAGTCCACCCCACCTTGTATTGTACAGGATGTAATATAAGATATGTACTGAGACCACCCCACCTTGTAATGTACAGAATGTAATATAAGATATGTACTGAGTCCACCCCACCTTGTATTGTACAGGATGTAATATAAGATATGGACTGAGTCCACCCACCTTGTATTGTACAGAATGTAATATAAGATATGTACTGAGTCCACCCCACTGTGTATTGTACAGAATGTAATATAAGATATGGACTGAGTCCAACCCACTGTGTGTTGTACAGAATGTAATATAAGATATGGTCTGAGTCCACCCACCTTGTATTGTACAGGATGTAATATAAGATATGGTCTGAGTCCACCCACCTTGTATTGTACAGAATGTAATATAAGATATGTACTGAGTCCACCCCACCTTGTATTGTACAGGATGTAATATAAAATATGGACTGAGTCCACCCACCTTGTATTGTGCAGAATGTAATATAAGATATGGACTGAGTCCACCCCACCTTTTATTGTACAGAATGTAATATAAGATATTTACTGAGTCCACACCACCTTGTATTGCACAGAATTTGAAATTAGATATGTCGTGCGTTTTCTTTTGAAATAGCATGATCATAGTGTGTGCGATCTATTTTGTATTGTTTTGAACTGAAATTGCGACTTTTACACTGAACTGTATGTACCCTTAAATTTTATGAAATGAAGTATACTTTGAAATTTTTAAAAAGTTGCTGCTCAAAGGCGCTCCCTGCTGGTGAACAGAGTGAAATGTTCGAGTGAAACAGCCGTTCGGGCAGACACAGAAAGCTTTAAGTTTTGAGAAAGGATAAGAGTTGTCAACATGTTGAGCTGTCGGCTGGAAAGTTAAAAGAGCGGCCTTGAGCTAATTGCTCCAAAAGAGCACTCGCTCCTTCAAGCCGGAATTCAAACACTGATCGAAGGATGAATTTGCTTTGTGTTCTAGTTCAATTAAGCATCTTCCGCTCCACCAGATGAGCGATCGAAGGGAAGCAGTGAAGGTTTTTCTCTTTGGTGATTGTTCACCATGCGTCTTTTGACACTCCCGGACTCGTGGAGTCGCGTGGCCACTGATTCGGTACCTGCTCATACCGCAGCGCTGTGGAAGTGTGAGCTGTTACTTTCTCTCCACACCCTGAGCCAGTGGAGCAATGGGTAACGTGTTTGACTCAAGGCCAGAAGTTTGCAAGTTTGCTTTCTAGATGGTTCATGTACACGTTTTTTTTTATTACAAAATATATTTTGTTTCATAAAATTTAATAATCCACAGAGTTCAAAATAAATATCGCAATTTCAAATCAATGCAATTCAAAACAACACAAAGCAGAACGTGCATAGTATGATCCCAATATCGCAATTCAAACAAAGTACATATTTTATAATATATGGTGACCAATATCACGTGGGATGGCCTTACCCGGTTCCCTTTCCCCATAGAGCTTTTGCGTAGGCCGCACTTCACTTCACTGCGTCACGCAGCACGTACTCCTGGACTTCGGAATGTGCCAGTTGGCAACACTCGGTCGTGGGCTGCTCCCTCAGCTGAAAGGTCAAGAGGTTTCAGACAGGCCAAAGGGCCTACTTCACCGAGTTGGTGGTCTTCCAGCAGCAGTTGATATCTGTCTCGGTGTGTGTCCTGGGGAACAGTCCATAGATCACAACGTCCTGTGTTACCGCGGTGTTGGGGATGAACGGGACCGATACCAACGATTCTCTCTCCAAACATTCTGATTGAAGGGTAAGTCCATCAGGAGACGGACGACGGTCTCCTGCCCGCCGCAGCCTCGAGGGCAGCTCACGGTGGTGCTGAGATTCTATCAGTGTTGGAAGGACTGCACTGGAAGGCCTTTCTCACTACCATCCAGGCTACAACCTGGTGGCTGTTCATCAGTTCCAGCGATGGATGTTCTGCCAAATGGCATCGACTATCTGGTCGAGGAACTGCCTGTTCGGAGCCTGCCTCTCCTTTCCCTGCCGGATCCCCGGAACGTTCCGTGCTGACCACTGTCTGAGGTCTTTGTGGTCAAAGTGGTTCCTCCTCGGGAACTTCTTCACCTGGGACAGATGGAGGCGATGGTCCAGCTGGACGGGACGTCCTGCATCTGCTCCATCAGCATAGAAACTCAGTGAGCAGTGATTTTCCTCTTCTCAGCAGCATTCCTGATTACTGAGGTTTCCCGTTCTGCTGTTCTGGGGAATGAGGTGGGTCAAGTGGAGCAAGTATCAGGGGGGATCATTTAGGGAACAGCAATTATAATATCATGAGGTTTCGATTCGTGATGGACAAGGAAAGGAGCAATCTACAGTAAAAATACTTCATTGCAAGAGTGACAATTTCAGTGGGTTGAGAACGGATAAATTGGAATCAGAGATTGGCAGGCAAATTGTATTCGAGGAATGGGTGGCCTTTAAAGGGGAGATGGTACGGGTACAGTCTAGGTACATTCCCACGAGGGGGAAACGTAGGGCAACGAAAGGCAGCGTTCCCTGGATGACGAAAGAGATAGAGAGTAAGATGAAGTAGAGAAAGTGGGCTTATGACAGATAATACAAGTGAGAACCAGGGTAAATATGGAAACCTCAGAGGAGAAGTGAAAAATGAAGTAAGAGGGGCAAAGAGAATATGAGAGTAGACTGGCGGCTAACACAAAAGGGGAATCCAAAAGTTTTCTACAGGCAGATAATAGTAAACGGGTAGTAAGAAGAGGATGTGGCCGATTAGAGAACAAAAAGTAGGTTTACGCATGGCGGCAGAGGGCATGGCTGACGCACTAAATGAGCACTTTTGCATCTGTCTTTATCAAGGAAGAAGATGCTGCCAAAGTCACAGTAAAATGGGAGGTAGTTGAGATACTGGATGGGCTAAAAAATGATAAAGAGGAGGTACTAAAACGGCTGGCTGTGCTTAAAGTAGATAAGTCACCCGGTCCAGATGGGATGCATCCTTGGTTGCTGAGGGAAGTAAGGATGGAAATTGCTGAGTTAATGGCCATAAACGGAGGTGGTGCCAGTCGACTGGAGAACTGCAAATGTTACACCCTTGTTCAAAAAAAAGGTGTCAGGATAAAATAATTAACTACAGGCCAGTCAGTTTAACCTCGGTGGTGGGGAAGCTTTTAGAAACAAATAATCCGGGACAAAATTAATAGCCACTTGGACAAGTGTGGATTAATAAAGGGACTAATTGGATAGCCCTTTCAAAGAGCTAGCACAGGTTCAGTGGGCAGAATGGCCTTCTCTTGTGCCGTACCTACTATTAAAATATGAAACTATGCACAAAACAACTTCAACGTCATAAACCTGAAAAAGAATGGCAGCCAGTATGGCAACAATCTTACTGAGGGACAAACTGGACATCTTACTGAGGTGCAAGGCGGCCATCTTACTGAGGGGCAAGGCAGCCAACTTACTGAGGAGCAAGGCAAACAACTTACCGGCGGGAAAGGGAGCAATGTCAAACAGATTGGCCTTCATGAAACTTAAACAAAATTGCCGACCTGATCCTGAAGCAAAATGACCACCAGGAAGGCAGCCATCTTACTGAGGGCCAAGGTGGAGCTTGTTATGATGAGAGAGACATAAGAACATAAGAACATAAGAAATTGGAGCAGGAGTAGGCCAATCGGCCCCTCGAGCCTGCTCCGCCATTCAATAAGATCATGGCTGATCTGATCCCAACCACAAATCTAAAGAACACAAGAAGTCGGAGCAGGACCCGGCCACATAGCCCCTGGGCCCTCTCCGCCACCCACAGGGCATTGACCGATCCGAACTCAGCTTCATGTCCAATTTCCTGCCCGCTCCCCATAACCCCTAATTCCCTTTACTTCTAGGAAACTGTCTATTTCTGTTTTAAATTTATCTAATGATGTAGCTTCCACAGCTTCCTGGGGCAGCAAATTCCACAGACCTACCACCCTCTGAGTGAAGAAGTTTCTCCTCATCTCAGTTTTGAAAGAGCAGCCCCTTATTCTAAGATTATGCCCCCTAGTTCTAGTTTCACCCATCTTTGGGAACATCCTTACTGCATCCACCCGATCAAGACCCTTCACAATCTTATATGTTTCAATAAGATCGCCTCTCATTCTTCTGAACTCCAATGAGTAGAGTCCCAATCTACTCAACCTCTCCTCATATGTCCGCCCCCTCATCCCCGGGATTAACCGAGTGAATCTTCTTTGTACTGCCTCGAGAGCAAGTATGTCTTTTCTTAAGTATGGAGACCAAAACTGTATGCAGTATTCCAGGTGCGGTCTCACCAATACCTTATATAACTGCAGCAATACCTCCTTGTTTTTATATTCTATCCCCCTAGCAATAAAAACCAACATTCCGTTGGCTTTCTTGATCACCTGCTGCACCTGCATACCAACTTTTTGATTTTCTTGCACTAGGACCCCCAGATCCCTTTGTACTGCAGTACTTTCCAGTCTCTCACCATTAAGAAAATAACTTGCTCTCTGATTTTTCCTGCCAAAGTGCATAACCTCACATTTTCCAATATTATATTGCATCTGCCAAATCTCCGCCCACTCACCCAGCCTGTCTATATCCCCTTGCAGGTTTTTTTATGTCCTCCTCACTCTCCACTTTCCCTCCCATCTTTGTATCATCTGCAAATTTTGATATGTTGCACTCGGTCCCCTCCTCCAAATCGTTAATATAGATTGTAAAGAGTTGGGGACCCAGCACCGACCCCTGTGGAACACCACTGGTTACTGGTTGCCAGTCCGAAAATGAACCATTTATCCCAACTCTCTGCTTCCTGTTCGATAACCAATCCTCCACCCATGCCAGAATATTACCCCCAATCCCGTGATTTTTTATCTTAAGTAATAATCTTTTATGTGGCACCTTGTCGAATGCCTTCTGGAAGTCTAAATACACTATGTCCACTGGTTCCCCTTTATCCACCCTATACGTTATATCCTCGAAGAACTCAAGCAAATTTGTCAGACATGACTTCCCCTTCATAAAGCCATGCTGACTTTGTCCTATTAAATTTTGCTTATCTAAATGTTCCGTTACTGTCTCCTTAATAATAGACTCCAAAATTTTACCCACCACAGATGTTAAGCTAACTGGCCTATAATTTCCAGCCTTCTGCCTACTACCCTTTTTAAATAACGGTGTTACATTAGCAGTTTTCCAATCTGCCGGGACCTCTCCTGAGTCCAGGGAATTTTGGAAAACTATCACCAAAGCATCCACAATCCCTACTGCCACTTCCCTCAAGACCCTAGGATGGAAGCCATCAGGTCCAGGGGATTTATCCGCCTTGAGTCCCATTATTTTACTGAGTACCATCTCCTGAGTGATTTTAATCGTATTTAGCTCCTCCCCCCCCCCCCCCCCGAGAGTCCCCTGTTTGTCCAGTGTTGGGATATTCTTAGTGTCCTCTACTGTAAAGACTGAAACAAAATATTTGTTCAGCATTTTTGCCATCTCCATGTTTCCCACCATTAATTTCCTGGTCTCATCCTCTAAGGGACCTATGTTTGCCTTAGCCACCCTTTTTCTTTTTATATAACTATAGAAACTCTTGCTATCTGTTTTTATATTTTTTGCTAATTTCTTTTCATAATCTAACTTCCCTTTCTTAATCAATCCTTCAGTTACTTTTTGCTGTCTTTTGAAGAATTCCCAATCTTCTATCCTCCCACTAAGTTTGGCTACCTTATATATCCTTGTTTTTAGTCGGATACTATCCTTGATTTCTTTACTTAGCCACGGATGGCTGTCATTTCTTTTACACCCTTTTTTCCTCAGTGGAATATATTTATTTTGAAAGTTGTAAAATAACTCCCTAAATGAACACCACTGCTCATGTACCGTCTTACCCTTTAATCTATTTTCCCAGTCCACTTTAATCAATTCCGCTCTCATACCATCATAGTCTCCTTTATTCAAGCTCAGTACGCTTGTTTGAGAATCAACCTTCTCACCCTCTAATTGGATATGGAATTCAACCATGTTGTGGTCGCTCGTTCCAAGGGGATCCTTAACTAGGACATTATTAATTAATCCTGACTCATTACACAGGACCAGGTCCAAGGTTGCCTGCCCCCTTGTAGGATCAGTTACATACTGCTCAAGAAATCCATCCCTGATGCACTCAATGAACTCGTCCTCAAGGCTGCTCTGCCCAATTTGATTTGTCCAGTTAATATGATAATTAAAATCCCCCATAATTATGGCTGTTCCCTCATTACATGCCCCGACTATCTCCTGATTCATACTTCTTCCAGCAGAGTTGCAACTATTAGGAGGCCTATATACTACGCCCACTAATGTTTTTTTTTCCCTTATTATTCCTTATCTCCACCCAAACTGTTTCATTATCTTGATGCTTTGACCCAATATCATTTCTCTGTATTACAGTGATTCCTTCCTTTATTAACATAGCCACCCCACCTCCCCTTCCTTCCTGCCTGTCCTTCCTGATTGTTAAATACCCTGGCATATTTAATTCCCAGTCGTTGTCACCCTGCAGCCATGTTTCTGTAATGGCCACAAGATCATACCCATACGTAGTTATTTGTGCCGTTAACTCGTCCATTTTATTACGAATGCTACGTGCATTCAGATAAAGAACTTTCAAATCTGTTTTGTGACGCTTAGTTCCTGCTTTTTCCTTTTTTAACACTTTACCTTTTACTCCATACCTTCTGTCCCTTCCTGTTACGCTTTCCTCTCTCTCCCTGCTCAGGTTCCCAACCCCCTGCCACTTTAGTTTAAACCCTCCCCAACAGCACTAGCAAACACTCCTCCTAGGACAGCGGTCCCGGCCCTGCCCAGGTGCAGACCATCCGGTTTGTACTGGTCCCACCTCCCCCAGAACCGTTTCCAGTGTCCCAGGAATTTGAATCCCTCCCCCTTGCACCATTCCTCTAGCCACGTATTCATTTGAAATATCCTCCTATTTCTACTCTGACTAGCACGTGGAACTGGCAGCAATCCTGAGATTACTACCTTTGAGGTCCTATTTTTTAATTTACCTCCTAACTCCCTATATTCTGCTTTTGGGACCTCATCCCCTTTTTTACCTATATCGTTGGTGCCTATGTGCACCACGACAGCTGGCTGTTCGCCCTTCCCCTCCAAAATGTTCTGTAGCCGCTCCGAGACATCCTTGATCCTTGCACCAGGGAGGCAACATACCATCCTGGAGTCTCGGTTGCGGCCGCAGAAACGCCTGTCTATTCCCCTTACAATTGAGTCCCCTATCACTATAGCTCTGCCACTCTTTTTCCTCCCAGCCTGTGCAGCAGAGCTACCCGTGGTGCCAGGAAGTTGGCTGCTGCTGCCTTCCCCTGATAAGTCATCCCCCCCAACAGCATCCAAAGTGGCATATCTGTTTGAGAGGGGGATGGCCACAGGGGACCCCTGCACTACCTGCCTGCATCTCTTACTCTTCCTGGTGGTCACCCATTCACTTCCTGCCTGTATACCCTTTACCTGCGGTGTGACCAACTCGCTAAACGTGCTATCCACGAGTTTCTCTGCATCGCGGATGCTCCACAGTGAGTCCACCCGCAGCTCCAGCTCCGAGATACGATCGGTCAGTAGCTGCAGGTGGACACACTTCCCGCACACATGGTCAGCAGGGACACTGGTAGTGTCCATGACTTCCCACATCTTGCAGGAGGAGCATATCACGGGTGCGAGGTCTGCTGCCATGACTTGCCTTAGCTTAGTTACCCCTTTTAAATTACGTTGAAATTAGAAAATGTTAACTATACTAGGGACCTAGGTTCACTAAAAAAAACCACTATCTGCTATAAAACCTGCAGATCTTCCCTTTCTTATTACTTTACTTACAGTAAAATGGTAGAAATACTCACCTGAACCTACTCACCAATCAGCTGCCTCCCCTGTGCCGCGTCACTTTCTGACTGGTGACGTCACCCCGAACTCTGCCGCTGGTCTCAGAGTCTCGCTCTCAGAGTAAGCTCTGGTCTCGCTCGCTCCGCGCTGTTTAGACGGAGAGGGTTTATTTGCTGTTCCTGTTAAATTACAGTTGCATTATAGTTAAAGATACAAACTGAGTGAGATTGGCAGTAGTTGATGTTTAACACAAAGACAGCGGTGCAGTGAAGGAATTAAACACCAAAACGTGAACTTCTGCTGAAAAAAAAGGATTAACGTTTGTTTTTTTTTTGATGTAATGTTCACGGCGCAGGAGAGAATAGACAATCGGACGAAAGGTCAAATTAGCCATTTTGTGTATAGAATGCAATTCTAGCTTCTATTAAATAAATCAGAGTAAAATTGGACTCAATGTGACTGTAGTTCTGATCTGGGATGGTGTTTATTTCTCCATTATTATTTAATCTGAAACAATAACAGTATTTGTAACTGTAACAAAGCAGAAGAGTGCTGCGGGACCCTGTCACACAGTAACACAGCAAAAGGGGTAAGAGTACAGTGTGATTTATCACAGAATCCAGCAGCTCACTGGGAAAGTTACACATGGTACAGATGGAGGAGCAGAAAGGTACAAAGTGATTTTACACTTTAATTTGGGGCAATGACGTTTTATCTCCACGAGGTTTAATTTTATAATTAACTTAATGGTCTCTTTTTCCTCAAGAAACTTCAAGCACAGACCACGACTTCATAAAGAAAACAATCAGTTATTATTAATACACAAGAAAAATTGACATTAGAATTTGAACAACATCTTGGGTTTATGCCCGATTTAGAATTGCTTTAACAGCAATACAACAACACATTCTGAATTCTAAAAATGTCTAACCGTTTGGAAACCAAATGTCTATCTTAGACTAAGCCCATAACGAAAGTTATATCCTCATTTGAGGCTAATTCGGGATTTTAATGACTTTGACATTTTTTCGCTGTGACTTGTATAGTTTCGATCGATGAAATGTTCGTCAAAAGAGTCAGTGTAAAGAGAGTTAGCAGCTCATGTTTTCCCGAGACACTTCCTTCAGCCCTGAGACCGAAACGTTTGTCGTTTCCGTAGTGTAGCGGTTATCATGTTCACCAGTTACACGCAGAAAGTCCCCGATTTGATCTCGGAGGGAAGCATTTTGTTGGGACTTGCTCCCCATAAACCTCCAGGGTCGAGTTTCTTCAAGCGTGAAAGGGGCTACAAACCTTTTTAAATGTAACAGCGGCTGCGCCAGATTCCTGGTATAATAAGCATTAAACATTTTTAAGCAGACTCCCAAAATACAATATGTAAAATGGGAAGGGAGAAAAGTTCATGACATGCAAAGCACAAAGATTTATAAACGTTTTAATTGTCACTTGGCAAACAAGTTAACATTTCCTTCAGTGTGCAACAGAACGTATTAATGGCGATTAAAAAAAACATTAAGTATCTCACAGACTTGAATTAGTTTTGTGCAATGAGCTATTCCCAACGACTAGGGAACACTGCATCAAACATATATATTTAAGTATATAATACGTACACGTACATAAAAAAATCTCTGCCCCGAGTAGACCTTGTGGCGCAACGGTCGGCCACCCAGGGACGAAAATTGCACCTTTTTTCCCAATTTAGGATTTATCGCCTCATTCTGATCGCCCTGAAGCCGGTGCCAGGTTTTAATTCCTGATCTGGAGCAACTGGGAGCACTTTAAATGGCTCCGATCTCTTAATCTCATTTCAAGTTTTCTAATGTGTGATTTGGCTGCAAGAAAACACTCTGTGAACAATGTCATCTGAGCATGCTTGATTCGCCATAATTTACACTGCGATCGGATATCAGGCTCATGAAAAAAAACAGTGAAATGTTTGTGTGGGCGCGATGCTCTGGGATTCCCTGCCTGACCATCGTCACCGATCCTTCTCTGCAGCCTTCCGAAATACAGCGCAGTAAATGTATCTCTGTGAAATGAGCTCCTGGACAGTAATACGGAAATTAGTTTGGCTGATGGGTTATATCCCTAACACAGGTACACAGACATCAGGTTTCCGTAGTGTAGTGGTCATCACGTTCGCCTAACACGCGAAAAGTCCCCGGTTCGAAACCGGGCGGAAACATTTTGTAACCTTGTCCCCATTAAAAATGATTAAATATTTAACGATTCACATTGCTGAATGATGTGAACAAAGTCCATATCTCCCAGCCCTGTTCATGCAGTCCGCTGAGAGCAGGAGATAAATGCCAGCGTGACATTGGGGGTGAAGGCTGCTTCCAATCCTGTCTCACACCCGGTGGGATCTGGCGGAGATTTGATAAGCCCGATCTATTCAACCAATAAACGAAACGGTGTTTGAGAAACATTCATATGTATAATAACATCCAAGATCCTGTCATCAGGGTGCATGGCGCAAAAATCAGACTCCAGATCAAAAGGGAGCGGCGTCACTGTTTCTTTCACCGCTCACATGAGACTGGATAATTCCCGAATTAAGATTTTAATTGCTTTTTCACAAATAAAACAGATGTTTGGTTTAAACCCTGACTCAGTACCTACCCAGTGGCAGGGAGGGGAGCGCCTGATACCCTCATTTATTTCATGCAACAAACTGACACGAAAACTGGTATTGATTCAAAATCGACCTGCAGATGGACACACACAGAGAAAAGACAACCACAGAAACAGGCATATATATATATATATATATATATATATGCATATATATATATATATATATATATATATGCATATATATATCTGTGTATAGCGCCTTTAACGTGGTCAGACGATTTAAGCTCGGTGAACTTGCTTCAGCTTTCTGAAACGTACTTGTCCATCCTGCAGAGGTCACGGGAAATATATTTTTTGCCTTTCGAAAAAAGACGCGAAAAGCAGAGACATGTTTTGTTTTCAACAAGGCTGGTGAAATGGCCGGACTATCATAAATTAGGAGTCGCCTTTGAAACGTTGAAAGGCGACTACCTAAAAATCACTGAGTGCAAATTTAAAATCAGGGTTACTATTTATTTAAGTCTGAAAGAAATAACAATCAACATGTCAGTCAGTGCCCGCGGTGAGACGGTGTCGCACTTGTTTGCTGCGAAGTTCACCGCTGGGCTAAAGTTGACGTTCACAGAACGCGAATCCACTCAATGTGCAGGATAAGCTCATAACCAACAGGTCCCGTCAACGTCAAACACCTCCTTTCTTGTTCAATAGAGGGAGCAGAGGATTGCACATCATCAGACGCCAGCAACTTTAAGAAATGGAACAGATAAAGGCACAGATGCAAGTTCCAAATCTTTTCAATGCAAAGTTATTTCACTTTACTTAAAGTGCCATGAGGCTGAAAACGGGCCCCAGATGATTTGCGTTCACTCGTGACTTGTTTTCCAATGTTTTTCCGTCAGGTTTGCAATTCAATTTGTATTCGATATTGAAGATATTTCAGGATGATTTCACAACATACCATGTGTAAAGCAACCATCTTGATAACTTCAATCATCACACACTCCACATCGACGCTGCAGAGGCCCCAGCACCCCTTTCAATATTGTTTTTCTTAACTCACAGTTTTCAAAAGGGAATTGGATAAACGCTTGGATGGAAACATTTTCAGGGCTATGGGGAAACAGCAGGCGAGTAGGACTAACTGGACAGCACTTTCAGAGCTGTCCAGTCATGCCCACAATACTAGTCTCCCTGATAAATACTGAAGCAAAGTGATTATTTAATATTTCTGCCACTTCGCTGTCATTGCCTGTGAGTTTGTCGTGTGTATCCCTTAATGGCCCGATTCCTATCCGAAATTTGCTTTGGCTGTTGATGTGTCCAGAATACTTTGCTTTTTTGATATTCCTTTTTGCCTTTCTAATAGTTCTTTAGACTTCTTTCCCATTCTTTTCACATTCCCCTCTCTCCTTTATTGTCCAGTGTGTGCCTTTTTCTTTAGTTTCAATTTTGCCCTTATTTCTTTATTCATCCCTGGTGTGTCATTTCTGGATAGTTTGTTCTTGCTTTTTAGTGGGAGAAATTTCTCCTGGACTCTATTGATCACCGTTTTAAATGTTTCCCACTGCTGTTCTTTTTCTTTGTCCAGGTTAATAATATGTCAACCATTTCACCGTTCGAAACTTCTCAAGTCACATCTCCATGACAAAGCCAGTTGCTTTTGTGGGAGGACCAAATCAACTTGGTGGAAAAATCAGCTGCAGCCCAATCCACAAATAAAATATTTCCACGTAATGGTAAAAATAAGAAATGTCAGAAGTGGGATTTGAACCCACGCCTCCAGAAGAGACTGCGTCCTGAACCCAGCGCCTTAGACCGCTCGGCCATCCTGACTGCCGATTGCCCTTTTCATTCTGCATCATTTCTGCACTGTTGGACAGTGAAAGCAGCATAAATATTTAAAATGGTGCTCACCCAACGTGGGGCTCGAACCCACGACCCTGATATTAAAAGTCGCATGTTCCACCGACTGAGCGAGCCGGACCGAAGTGCACCTAACCGCCGTATCTGTTATTGTAGCAATCAGGAGAAAGATTCCATTTCAAATTATTGTAATTAATTCTGAGGGACAGGATAAACTGTCACTTCGAAAGCCAGGGACGAATCTCGGACAGACAGCATGGATTTGTTCAGGGGAGGTCGTGTCTGACTAACCCGATTGAATTTTTCGAGGAGGTGACAAGAAGGATCGATGAGGGTCCCGCAATTGATGTAGTCTGCATGGATTTTAGAAAGGCTTTTGAAAAATTCCCACATGGCAGATTGGCCAAAAAAGTAAAAGCCCATGGGATCCAAGGGAATGTGGGTTGTTGGATCCAAAATTGGCACAGTGACAGGAAGCAAAGGGTAATGATCGACGGGTGCTTTGTGGCTGGAAGGCTGTTTCCAGTCGGGTGCCGTAGGGCTCGATACTTGGTCCTTTGCTTTTTGTGGTATACATTAACGATTTGGACTTTAACGAAGGGGGCATGATTAAGAAATTTGCGAGTGACACAAAAATAGGCCGTGTGGTTAATAGCGAGGAGGAAAGCCGTGGACTGTAGGGGTTCGGGCAATTTTCAGATAACAAAGCACTCAAACTATCTCTGAACGAATTTTGAACGAGTACGTGTGTTTGACCCGGCACTGGCACGATGGACCGAATGATCTCATTTTGTGGCCTAACATAATACGATTATACTAAGTGTTGTCAGACGGAAAAGCAACACATTCCAAATAAGAGCAGAGAGAGGAAACTAGTCTAACAGCATAACAGCACGGTGAGATATTGTATTTGAGAAGGATGAGGAGGGATAGTTTATCATGGTGGGAGGCACATCCGGTATCATTTGTGACTTTGATAAGGACCATTTCATGCTGCGACAGGGGCGGAAACCTAATTGGAGAGATTCAGCCCGGGCGCGGCCCCATCGTGCGCGGTGAGACAGAGGGGGGTGGGGGAAGTGTCAGAGCTGGGGCTCACCGGTGGAAGCAGCAGAAAAGTTTAAAACGGTACTCGCCCAACGTGGGCTCAAACCCACCACCCTGAGAGTTTTTAAAGCAAAGGGGGAACAGACACTGTCTGCATCTCTTGCTGCACTTGAAACAACACATTCCAACTGCGAGCAGAGAGAGGACACCATTCAGTTGCCCATTGTTTAGTGAAATATTATCCATTTCCGTAGTGTAGCGGTTATTACGTCTGCTTTGTACGCAAAAAGCACCCAGTTCGATTCCGGGCAGGAACATTATGTTGGAACTTGGTCTCCAGAAACATTCACATCGATTTTCTTCTCCTGCCAAAAAGGGAGACAGTGGCTGTTCCCTGATTCTTTGGAAAGTGCATCTTTTACTTAATTGAACAGTTTACTTTGAGTGAGAGAAAACTGATCCACAGTGACGCTCTTTTCAAGTTTTATTCCCTTTTAATCTGGAAGGATACATTTGCTTTGGACAGAGTGGCTTTTGAAACGAGTTGTCGGGTGGGATCGACAAACCTTTTCCGCTGGTGGGGTCAAGGGAACCGAACCAACCATCTACCAAGTTCTCCCGAATTATCCGGTTCAATGGGAAACCGACCAACAAAAGCCCTTTCATTGACCGTGGAGGTTCAGACATTTTTCTGATAACAAAGCGCTCAATCTATTTCTCTTGTCTACTTCCCGATGTTTCCTGATACTGTCTGCATCTCTGCCCTGTGTTTATCTCACTCCGTGTCCACCTGCAGGGTGGTTTTTGAACGAAGACGTGTGTTTGTCTTCTGTTCGTAATAAAGTCAGTGCGGTTTGACGTGTTGTGACTCAAAGGTGCACTTGCCCTGCTGGTGAGCAGAGGCAAGTGCTCGAGCAAAACAGACGTTTTCGGGCAGATGCACAAAGCTTTCAGGTTGAAGAAAGGAACGGAGGTCTCCTGCCTCAGCGCCAACATGTTAAGCTGTAGGCTGTCTGTAAAGTAAAGAAAACGGCTTTGAGCTAATTTCTGCTTACTCCAAAAGCACGTTCGCTCGTTCCAACCAGAATCCTAAGGATGACTTTTATCTGTTAATTGTATTACAGTCCTCCGCTGTACCAGCTGAACGATCGAAGCGAAGCAGCAAAGATTGCTCTCTTTGGTAAATGTTCATTGTGCGCCTTTTGACACTCCCGGACTCGTGGAGTCACGTGTGCATGACCGAGACTGACTCGGTTCCTGCTCATAGCGCATCGTTGTGGGAGTGTGAGCTGTTACTTTCTCTGCACACCCGAGAGGCGAATGCAGCAGTGGATACCGTGTCTTATGACAAATCAGAAGATTGTCTGGTCAACTCCAACCTGACTGGATTGTTTTTGCAAACTGTCCATTACTTTATGACTTTTAATAGCTTGCAAATTGCCCTAATTGGAAGTGCTGCCTGGAAGTCTCCACCGTTCGTGCACTCTTAACAGAACAGGAAATGCATTCGTTTTATTCACTTTGTAAATCCTGAGTTCAATCCAAAGAAAAGATACCAGGACCCGTGAAGCTTTTTTCCATGTCTCACTTTATCTTTCCATCTTTGCGAAACACCAAAATCAAAAACTTTTGCTGACTGCAGCACACCAAAAGATTTACTGCCCCTTGACCTCGATTTATCGAAGCTCAGGATTCACGTGGGTTATGGATTTGCTGAAAACTGAAACCATTTTTGTTTCGGGACAATTCCCCAAGGTAAAAAAGTGAGTGGAAAATTCGGGCATCGATCCCGCTACTTCTCGCATGCTAAGCGAGCGCTCTACCATTTGAGCTAATTCCCCTGCGGAACAGGGCCAATTGCCCTTCACAATAATCGCTGAACACTCGTCTCCAGGCAGTGCCACGAATTGCCCCCTCCCTGAATGCATTCAATGCTCCAATCCGCGGTATGGAGTGTTCGCAATTGAGCAACAGCAGAACGGGAAGGCACAGGAATCGTGAATGATGCTGAGAAGAGCCCGAGCCTGCGGAACGCAGACGAGGTCATCGGACAAGAACAGCCGCCCGAGTTGGAGGAAACAGCGAGAGCTCTGTCTGTCTGTCTGTCTGACTGACTGATGGAAGGCTTATTTGCCTGAAAGTCAGTGCGGTTTGACGTGTTGTTACTCAAAGGTACGTCCTGCTGGTGAGCAGAGGAAAGTGCTGGAGCAAAACAGCCGTTTTCGGGCAGACACAAAAAGCTTTCAGGTTTCAGAAAGGAAAGAAGGTCTCCTGTGCCTCAGCGCCAACATGTTAAGCTTTTGGCTGTCTGTAAAGTAAAGAAAACGGCCTTGAGCTAATTTCTGCTTACTCCAAAAGCACGTTCGCTAGTTCCAACCAGAAACCTAAGGATGACTTTTATCTGTTAATTGTATTGCAGTCCTCCGCTGTACCAGCTGAAGGATCGAACGGAAGCAGCCAAGATTGCTCTCTTTGGACAATATTCACTGTGCTCCTTTTGACACTCCCGGACTCGTGGAGTCACGTGTGCATGACCGAGACTGACTCATTTCCTGCTCACACCGCAGCGCTGTGGCAATGTGAGCTGCAACTCTCTCTGCACACCCTGGACCAGTGCAGCAGTGGATTTCGTGTCTAATGACAAATCAGAAGATTGTCTGGACAACTCCTACCTGACTGGATTGTTTTTGCCAACTGTCCATTACTTTATGACTATAGATAGCTTGCAAACTTACCTTATTGGTAATGCTGCCTGGCAGTCTCCACCGTTCATGCGCTTTTCATACAGCAGGGAGTGCATTCGTTTTATTAACTTTGTAAATCCTGAGTTCAATCCATAGAAAAGATATCAGGACCTGTGAAGCTTTTTTCCATGTCTCACTTCATCTTTCCATCTTTGCTAAACACCAAAATCAAAAACTTTTGCTCGCTGCAGCACACCAAAAGATTTGCTGCTCCTTGACCTCTCTTTATCGAAGCTGAGGATTGACGTGGCTTCTGGATTTGCTGAGAACTGACACCATTTTCGTTTCGGGACAATTCCCCAAGGTAAAAAAGTGAGTGGAGAATGCGGGCATCGATCCCACTACTTCTCGCAATCTGAGCGAGCGCTCTACCAAACTTGTCTAACAGCACAACAGCACAGTGAGATATTGTATTTGAGAAGGATGAGGAGCGATAGTTTATTATGGTGGTAGTCACAAAGGGTATCATTTGTGAATTTGATAAGGACCATTTCATGCTGCGACAGGGGCGGAAACCGAATTGGAGAGATTCTGCCCGGGCGCGGCCCCATCGTGTGCGGTGAGACGGAGATGGGGGTGGGGGAAGTGTCAGAGCTGGGGCTCACCGGTGGAAGCAGCATAAAAGTTTAAAATGGTACTCGCCCAACGTGGGGCTCAAACCCACTACCCTGAGAGTTTTTAAAGAAAAGGGAGAGCAGCCACTGTCTCTGTCCCTTGCTGCACTTGAAACAAGACATTCCAAGTACGAGCAGAGAGAGGACACCATTCAGTTGCCCGTTGTGTTGAATAAAATACCATCAGTTTCCGTAGTGTAGCGGTTATCACGTTTGCTTTAAACGTGAAAAGTCCCCGGTTCGATCCTGGGCGGGAACATTATGTTGGAACTTGGTCTCCAGAAACATCCAGATCGATTTTCTTCTTCTGCCATAAAGGGAGACAGTGGCTGTTCCCTTCTTCTTTGTAAGCTGCATCTTTTACTTCATTAAACATATATTTTTGAGTGAGAGAAAACTGATCCACAGTGATGCTCTTTTCAAGTTTTATTCCCTTTTAATCTGGAAGGATATATTGGCTTTGGACAGAGTGGCTTTTGAAAGGAGTTCGTCGGGTGGGATCGACAAACCTTTTCCGCTGGTGGGGGGACAAGGGAACCGAACCAATCATCTACCAAGTTCTCCCGAATTCTCCGGTTCAATGGGAAACCGACCAACAAAAGCCCTTTCATTGACCATGGAGGTTCAGACAATTTTCTGATAACAAAGCGCTCAAGCTATTTTTCTTGTCTCTTTCCCGATGTTTCCGGATACTGTCTGCATCTCTGCCGTGTGTTTATCTCACTCTGGGTCCACCTGCAGGGTGGTTTTTGAACCGAAGACGTGTGTTTGTTTTCTGTTTGTTACATTAAATAAATGAGGGCATCCTGTGCTTCCCTCCCTGACACTGGGGAACCAGAGGCAGACTTTCGAGCAAGGTTCTGTTCATTGTGAAGACGCAAAGAAAACTTTAATTGCAGAATTATACAAACCAGCTCGAAGAGAAATAAACTGTGACCCCGACGTGATTTGAACACGGAACTTTCATGATATGGAGTTCGACGTGCTACCGTTGCGCCACGAGGCCTGGATGTCACATCGGGTGTTTGTTTCGATCAATGTTTGTCAAGCACCGCTTTATTTCTCCTGTTTTGGTGGAATGGGTTGGTTTTCAAATCCCCGCCCACTCCCACCGGATGTCAGGCAGCATCAGAAGTCGCCGTCACCTGTCAGCGACAGCATGGCGCTCGCTTCCATCGCCTGCTGTCAGCGGACTGCAGCAAATCCAATTGCATTCATCCTGCACCCAGAATCATCACATCACAGGAAACGGATGTGGGAAACTGCTCAAGATACATAACAGGAGGGGAAACCTTTGAAAAACACTTAGACTTTCGGTGTTTAGACTTCGATTCGAACTGCAGAAAAGAACGTGTGAAAATATAAACTATGGGGATGATGTTTACATATAAAGTGAATGTTTGTGAGCGGATTTCTCCCATTACTCTCGCAACTATGGGTTGTTAATCCATCAACAATAACTTCCGCTTGATTTTAGCCCGAGTGGTTACAAAATAGCAAGTTTAATAGATTGCCTTACAACAGATTTGCACTACAGCTGTCTTCAACATTACATTCAACAGTATTATAGTTATAATACAACTGTCTGCATATTACATTAATGACAAGCAATCAACACAACGTGACCTGTCTGCGAATCCAGGTATATCAGACCTGACCTTTGCGGACTGCCGGTGGCAATCGACTTCTGATTGTCCCCGATTGAGAGCTGTAACATTTGAGAAGGGAGCATGTCCTATCTTTATACGATTCGGCTGCATTGTTCTGAACGTAAGCACCACTGATCTTAACTCATGGTGGTAAACCATCCCACTTTGCTGACTGTCAGAAACCACTAAAGATTGTTTCATGTCGTAGTGTTTATTTAGCCTTTCTCTGTCATCAGGTTTTATATGCTTATACTAGGTTAGCACAACCTGGAGTTCAGGTGTCCAGGACACCCAAGTTTCTCTGGACATCAATATTTAATAGTTTCTCACCATTTAAAAAATATTCTTTTTTTCTGTTCTTCCTGGCAAAGTGAATAACCTGACATTTCCCCACATTATACTCCATCTGCCACCTTCTTGCCCACACACTTAACCTGTCTATATCCCTTTGCAGACTCTTTGTGTCCTCCTCACAGCTTACCTTCCCACCTTGATTTGTATCATCAGCAAACTTGGATACATTACACTCGATCCATTCATCAAGTCATTAAATGCCTTCTATAGGCATATAAATAGTAAACGGGTAGTAAGAGGAGGGGTAAGACCGATTTGGGACCAAAAAGGAGATTCACGCATAAAGGCATAGGGCATGGCTGAGGTACTAAATGAGTTTTTTGCATCTGTCTTTACCGAGGAAGAAAATGCTGCCTAAATCACAATAAAAGGGGAGGTAGTTGAGATACTGGATGGTGTGAAAATTGATGAAGAGGAGATACTAGAAAGGCTGGCTGTATTTAAAGTAGATAAGTCACCTGGTCTGAATGGGATGCATCCTAGGTTGCTGAGGGAAGTAAGGGTGTAAATTGCAGAGGTCCTGGCCATAATTTTTCAATCCTCCTTAGATACACGGTTTGGTGCCAGAGAACTGGAGAATTGCAGATGTTACACCGTTGTTCAAAAAAGGGTGTAAGGATAAACCCAGCAATTAGAGGCCAGTCAGTTTAACCATGGTGATGGGAAGCTTTTAGAAATCATAATCTGGGACAAAATTAACAGTCATTTGGACAAGTGTGGATTGATAATAGAAAGCCACTGTGGATTTGTTCAAGGCAAATCGTGATTGAGTTTTGTGATGAGTTAACAGAGAGGGCTGATGAGGGCAATGTGGTTGATGTTGTGTATATGGCCTTTCGAAAGGCGTTTGATAAAATGCCACAAAATAGGCTTGTCAAAAGGGGCGATAGTGGCTGCGTCCTTATTCTTTAAAAGCGTTTTCTTTTATTTCACTCAACAGATAACTTTGAGTGAGCGAAAACTGATCCACGGTGACGCTTATTTCAAGTTTATACCCTTTGAATCTGAAAGGATATATTGTCCTTGGAAGGAGTGCAGCACAGATTCACCAGATTGTTACCAGGGTGCGATGCGTTAAATTATGAGCAGATGTTTTATAAACTAGGCTTAAAATCGCACAAGTCACACTGCAAAAAGTTTACATTTTTGATACATACATTAATGACCTGGACTTGGGTATACATGGTATAATTTCAAAGTTTGCAGATGACACGATACTCGGGAATGTAGTAAACAATGTGGTGGATAGTATCAGACTTCAGGAGGACATAGCCAGCCTGGTGAAATGGACTTTATTAATAGAGGCATAGAGTACAAAAGCTACAAAGTTATGCTAAACGTTTATAAAACACTGGTTCGGCTGCAGCTGGAGTATTGTGTTCAATTCCGAGCACCGCACTTTAGGAAAGATGTCAAGGCCTTGGAGAGGGTGCAGAGGAGATTTACTAGAATGGTAACAGAGATGAGGGACTTCAGTTATATGGCGAGAATGGAGAAGCTGGGATTATCCCCTAAGAGTAGAGAAGGTTAAGAGGAGATTTGATGGAGGTGTTCAAAATTATGAATGGTTTTGATTGAGCAAATAAGGAGAAACTGTTTTCAGTGGCAGACGGGTTGGTAACCAGAGGACACAGATTTAAGGTAATTGGCAAAAGAGTCAGTGGCGACATGAGGGAACATAATTTACGCAGCGAGTTGTTATGACCTGGAATGCGATGCCTGAAAGGCCGGTCGACGCAGATTCAAGAGTAACTTTCGAAAGGGCATTGGATAAATACTTGAAAAGGAAAAAAAATGCAGGACTTATGAGGAAAGAGCTTATGGGTGGTGAGACGACTTGGATAGCTCTTTCAAAGAGCTAGCACAGGCAAGATGGGCCGAATGATCTCCTTCTGTGTTGTAACATATTAAGTGTTGCTGGGATGAGAAGCAACGCATTCCAAGTCAGAACAGAGACAGGAGACTAAGTCAGTTCACCATTGTTTTTAACGAGACACTAGTGGTTTCCGTAGTGTCGCGGTTATCGCGTTTGCTTTACACGCAAAAGGTTCCCGAGTGTGAACATTATGTTGAAACTTGCTCTCCATAAACATCCAGGGAGGAGTTTTTTCCTCCTGCCAACAAGTGCGACAGTGGCTGCTCCCTTATTCTTGAAAAGCTGCATCTTTTACTTCACTAAACAGATAACTTTGAGTGAGAGAAAACTGATCCTCAGTGACGCTCATTTCAAGTTTTGTTCACTTTTACTCTAAAAGGATAGATTGGCCTTGGAAGGAGCGCAGCCCAGATTTACCAGAATGTTAGCAGGGCTCGAAGGATTAAATTATGAGGAGCGGTTACATCCTTGTATCCCCTGGAATATAGAAGGCTTTTTAGGATTTTGAAAGGGAGATAGACAAACCCTATCTGCTGGTGAGGGAGCCTAAGACAATATCACAATATCACAATAGCTGTTTTACGAGTGAAAACGGCCCGACGCATCACTGTGAGAATAAGAGACGAGACTCTAGGTGCCGCGTCCTGTACAGTGAATGTCAAAACTTTTAAAATGTGCAGAAAGTGTTCGGGGTTCAGATACACAAGCCTCTAATGGGAATGAGATTTTGTCAGAGGTTGCAGCCTTCCCGACTTCTCTTGCCCTTTGCGAGGCACCTGCTGTGGTTTAAATTTCCAAACTGGGTGAGTTGGCGATCACGGTACAGCAGACTCAGAGGTCCCGGGTGAGACAGAGAGAGCGGCGAAAATGTGCGCGGTGAAACTGCACGGGAGTTCAGGGGCGGGACGGGGGGGAGTCAGAGCTGGAGTTCGTCCCTGAAAGCAACATAAAAAGTTTAAAAGAGGTTGCGCTTAACGTAGAGCTTGAACCCACGACGCTGAGATTAAAAGTCTCATGCTGTGCAAACTGAGCTAGTCGGGCCCGAAAAAGCTGCCACTCTTGTCTATCATTGCAGTAAACTCGCCCCTGTGTGTCCATGTGCAGCAATCCCAACATCACGTCCAGATCATTGGCTGTGTTTATCTCTGTGTGCGTGTCCACCTGCAGTTTGATTTTGAACGAATACGAGTGTTTGTCTTCGTTTTCTAACTTAAAATAAAAGAGGGCATCAGACACTTCCCTCCCTGACACTGGGGAACCAGTGAGACAGACTTGTTATTGTGAAAATGCAAATAAAGCATTAATTGCGGAATTATACAGACTCTTATCAGCGCGAAAAGTAGCTTTACAATATGTACACAACAATAAATAATACAGAATCAGATAATACATTTGCAACTAACAGAGTCACTTAACCAGAAATATTAGTTTTACCTGACACAAACGCTGTCAGATATATTTAAAATCCTCGCCTGCCTTCCCTGGTGGTCCGGATTCAGCGCTCTCACTGTCGTGGTCTGGGTTTGATCTCCGTTTCGGGAATTTGGTCTTACAACAAACAATTGCTAATTTTGTAGAATCACAGCAAATTTATGGCATAGAAGGAGGTCATTCGGCCCATCACGTTCGCACCAGCCGAAAATGAGCCATCCAGTCCAATCCCACTTTCCAGCGGGTGGTCCGTAGCCTTGTCGGTTACGCCACATCAAGTGCATAGCCAAATATTTATTAAATGTAACGAGGGATTCTGCCTCTACCACCCTTTCAGGCAGTGAGTCCCAGGCCCCCACCAACCTCTGGGTGAAAAAAATTCTCCTCAGCTCCCCTATCATCCTTCCACTAGTGAGGCAGAATTCAGAGCAGTGTTCTGTTTATTGTGAAAAAGGGAATGCAATATGAATTGCGGAATTATTCAGACTCCTACCAGCGCTAAGAACAAGTGTGACCCCGACGTGATTTGAACACGCAACCTTGAATCAGACGCGCTGCGATTGCGCCTGGAGGTCGAATGGGAGGGACCTGGATGTTGACCTTTATGAAAGTTTCTCATACACCGTTTCATTTATTTCAGATTACCAAATCCCCGCCCACTCCCACCGGGTGTCAGGCAGCCTCAGAAGCAGCCTTCACCTGTCCGCGGCAGCATGACTGCAGCAAATCTAATTACACACACCCGGCACCCAGAATCATCACATCACAGGAAAGGAACTGGACGGGCAGCATCTGAAGAAATGCTGAGACTTTCGTTGTGTGGACATTGTTGAGGACTGATAAAAGGACGGTGTGAAAATTTAAACTATGGATGTGTATAAATGGGTGTCATGCTTCTTTATAAAGTGAGTGTTTATATCATGTATGCCATTTATAAATTTATTTTGATTATTTTTACAATATGATATATCTTGTTATAAATATATATGATTGCATCTGTGACACTTATAAATACATTTGGGTGTAACTGTGTAGTGGTTATCATTATATCTCTGTGTATCTGTGTTATGTATTTGTGTGTAATAAAAAATAAGACATAGAGAAATAAATATCCAGAAAATACATTGACATTATATACACCCCAATAAATGAATAAAAATACAGATACATGTAAATACATTTGTAAGCAGCAGTCATGAAATGCATTTGCATCTAACAAATCAGAAATATATTTTTAATCGAACACGGCTGCAGCCCAATATATTTATAACTGTGGCAAAGATATGGTCCTACTATTAAAACAGTGGTCTTGTGGTTAGGATTTGGCACTCTCATCGCAATGATTCGGGTTCGATTCCCAATCACAAAATTTGCTTTTACAAAACAGTTCACTTGATTACACAAAATAATTCAAGTCTCAGATGATTTTTTAAATTACCATTAATAAACCCACAACTTTCTGTTTCACACTGAACGAAATGCCAACAAGTTTGCCGAGTGACTGTCGAAACTACGCTAACTGTTCTGACTTTCATCCCTTCTCATTTTACGCACTTTATTTTAAGAGTCTCGTCCTCTCTCGCTGTCCGTCTCTCTTACTCCGCCTCGCGCCCGCCCTCTCTCGCTGTCCTTCTCTCTTCCTCCGCCTCGCTCCCGCCCTCTCTCGCTGAAAGTGTTCAGTAGTGATGAGACCAGGAATCTGGTGCAGCCGTTGTTGAATGTGAAAGGATTGCAGCCCAATTTACACGAGAGAAAGCTCGCTCCTGGAAGTTTGTGAGGAGCAAATTCCAGCAAATTGTTTCTGGCCCGGGATTAAACCGGGAGTTTTTCGTGTGTGAGGCCAACATGGTAACAAGTGCACCAAGAAAACATCGATTTAAACAGCCGAGGTCAGACGGAAGTGTTAAGGGAGAAAGTGAACTGCTGACTCCCACTTCTGAGGGATATCCCAAAGCGCTTCATGGAGGTGTAATCAAAAACATATTATCATAGAATCACAGGAGGCCATTCGGCCCATCGTGCATGTGTCAGCTCTTTACACTAAATGGTGCAATTTTAAAGGGGGTGCAGGAACAGAGAGACCTGAGGATATAGGTACACAAATCTTTGAAGGTAGCAGGACAAGTTGAATAGATTGTAAAAAAAAAGTATTCGGAATCGTTGACTTTATTAATAGAGGCATAGAGTACAAAAGCAAGAAACTTATGCTAAACCTTTATAAATCACTGGTTAGGCCCCAGCTGGCCACCACACATTTCTGCCCACCACACTTTAGGAAGGGTGTCAAGGCTTTGGAGAGGGTGCAGAGGTGATTTACTAGAATGGTGCCAGGGATGAGGGACTTCAGTGAGGTGGAAAGACGGGAGAATCTGGGGTTGTTCTCCTTAGAGCAGAGACGGTTAAGGGGAGATTTAACAGAGGTGTTTAAAATCATGAACGGTTTTGATAGAATAAATAAGGAGAAACTATTTCCAGTTCCACAAAGGATGGTAACCAGAGGGCACAGATTTAAGGTAATTGGCAACAGAGGTGAGATGAGGAGAATGTTTTTACGCAGCGAGTTGTCATGATCTGGAATGCACTGCCTGAAAGGGTGGTGGAAACAGATTCAATAATAACATTCAAAGGGGAACTGGATGAATACTTGAAGGGGAAAATTTTGCAGGGCTATGGGGAAATGGAAGGGGAGCGTGTCTAATTGGATAGCTCTTTCAAAGAGTTGTCACAGGCACGATGGGCCGAATGGCCTCCTTCTATGATGTTTCCATGCTGTGATTCGATGTTATGGAGGATTCTCTGATTCAGTGGATATTCGGGGCAGAGGACCAAGTGGGGATTGAGCTCGACGGCAAGTTTATACAGTTCGTTCAAAGGACTGAAGCCGATGGTTTCATTCTTCCCGTCGTTTAGCAGCAGGAAATTACTCGGCCATGCAGGCGACTTTTTTTGTCTTCATTCATGGGATGTGGGTGTCAATGGCAAGGTCAGCATTTATTGCCCATCCCTAATTGCTCTTGAGAAGGTGCTGGTGGGCCGCCTTCGTGAACTGCACCTTTCATTGACTGTATCATTGACGTTTTCTGGATAGAGAGAAACTCTTTCTGCTGGTTGGGGATTCAAGGACGAGGGGGCACAGTCCAAAAATTAGAGCCAGATCTTTCAGGAGTGCGATAAGAAAATACATCTACACACAAAGGGTGGTAGAAGTTTAGAACTCTCTACTGCAAAGGGCAATTGATGCTTGCTTAATTGTTAATTTTAAATCTGAAATAGACAGCTTTTTGGCAACCATAGGTATTAAGGGATATGGGCCAAAGGCAGGTATATGGAGTGAGATCACAGATCAGCCATGATCTTATCAAATGGAGGAGCAGGCTCGAGGTGCTGAATGACCTACTCCTGTTCCTGTGGTACATTTCCCCAAGCGTCTGTTCTCTCCATAGTTGTTGAATTATCGCCTTGTGTTTCCAGCATATTTTCGTTTAAAGCTCGGTTCAGGGACGAGCCGGTGGGCGTCAAAACGTGCCGTGGACGGAGACCGGGTTGGTTATTGCGGGAAAAGCAAATCAACTCGGCCGAAAAATAAACTGCAGCTCAAGCAACAAATAAAATAGGAGTCAAAATCACTGTTGTCAGAAGTGGGTTTCGAACCCACGCCTCCAAAAGAGTCTGCGCCCCCGAGTCCTTGAATCCCCAACCAGCGGAAAGAGTTTCTCTCTATCCAGAAAACGTCAATGACACAGTCAATGAAAGGTGCAGTTCACGAAGGCGGCTCACCAGCACCTTCTCAAGAGCAATTACGGATGGGCAATAAATGCTGACCTTGCCATTGACACCCACATCCCATGAATGAAGACAAAAAAAGCCGCCTGTGTGGCACGAAATAGAGCGCCTTCGACCGCTCGGCGATCCTGACTGGTAAATGGCTTTTTCACTCGCCACCCTTTCCACATTGAGACCCCCCCGGAGAAAGTTTCACTCACTCCAGTCCTTTGTAAGATAAATGCTGCTGGAAAGGCTCGTTGAGCGGGATGCCACCTCCTCGGGTTTTCCTGAGCTTTTTACCTATTTAATCACGGGAATATCCGCAATCAGGAGCTAAAAAGAAATAAAAGCTGAATCACAGACAAAGGGAAATCCATGTTACATCTGATAAGACAATCAACAGAGCTCCCTGGTGGTCTAGTGGTTAGGATTCGGCGCTCTCACCGCCGTGGCCCGGGTTCGATTCCCGGTCAGGGAAGCAACTTTTGAACACTTGTTATATTCGTCGCATGAACTCACTCAAAGACTGTGGGAAGAAAAAAAAAACAAACATTTTTTTCAATTCCATTAATTAACCGATAACGTTATTTTGCAGAATGAAAGGCGACTGAGGGAAGTTGGAAAACTTTAATAATTTCTTTTGTGCGATGAACTTTTTATCCCTTCTCATTTTACACACTGTATTTTTAAGGGCTCGGTTTAAAATGTTCAATGCTCGTGAGACCACGAATTTGTGTTAAATTTAACAGGACCGGCTATTTCACAGAGAAAAAATAAATTTGCCCGAACATAATGTTTCTGCTTGGGATTGAATCGGGGACTTCTCACGTGCAAAGCAAACGTGATAACCGCTACACCACAGAAACCTCTGCTTAGCTTATTAGCCATAAGTTGGATTGACTGCATTGATTCTCTTTCATAACTATTCAATTGATCGAAGTTGCACAAGTCACAAAAGGAAAATGTTCATTTCAAAGTTATTAAACTCCCAAATGTGACCTGCCTTGTTTGGACAGGGGTTGACCCAGACGTCACAGCCTCAACAAAACATATTCTCAACATTTCCATTGGGAACAGGAGGAGGCCATTCAGCCCCTTGAACCTGTTCCGCCCTTCAATTGGATCAGAGATGATCTGTACCTCAAATCCATTTACCCGTCTTTGCTCCCTATCCCTCGATACCCTGACCCAACAAAAATCGATCGATCTCAGTCTTGAAAGCTTCAGTTGACCCCCAGCATTCACAGCCTTTTGGGGGACAGAGTTCCAGACTTCAACTGCCCTTTGTGTAAAAAAGTGCTTCCTGATTTCGAACCTGAATGGCATGGTTCTAATTTTAAGGTGATGTCCCCCTCGTTCTTGATTCCCCAGAGGAAATTGATTCTCTCTCTCTATTCTATCGAATAATTTGAACATGTTAAACACCTCGCTCAGACTGCCCCTCAATCTTCCATACTCGAGGGAATACGAGCACAGTCGATGCAGCCTGTCCTCATTATTTTACCTTTTCAGCCCCGGTAACATTCTGGTGAATCTGCTCTGCACCCCCTCCAAGGCCAATCTATCCTTCCTGAGGTGCAGTGTCCAAAACTGAACGCAGTTACTCCAGACGCAGTCTAACCAGAGCTTTATATAACTGGAACATAACTTCCACTTCTTTATATTCCAGCCCCCTGAGATAAAGGCTAACACTGCGTTAGCCTTTTAAATTATTTTTGGACCCGTCCGTTAGCTTTTACTGATTTATGCAAAAGAACCGTTAATTCTCTTTGCTTCTAAACAGTTCCGAGCTTCTTACCATTTGGAAAATACCCTGATCATCGGTCCAAAGTGGATTACCCAACATTGAACTCCATCTGCCATAGTTTTGCCCACTCACTTAACTATCAATGTCCCTTTGCAACTTTCCACTTTCATCCACATTACTTACTGTACCACCTAACTTAGTGTCATCAGCAAACTTGGATATAAGACTCTGTTCCTTCATCGAAGTCATTGATAAATATGGTGACAAGCTGAGACCCCAGTTACAGATCCCTGGGGGACACCACTAGTCGCATCCTGCCAATTGGAGTATGTGCCCATTGTCCCTACTCTCTGTCTCCTATCTCCGAACCAATTCTCTACCCATGCCAATACATTGCCTCAAGTTCCATGCGCTTTCATTTTTGCCAACAGTCTCTTGTGTGGAACCTTATCAAATGCCGGTCGGAATTCGATATGAATAATATCATAGGAACATAGGAACAGGAGTAGGCCATTCAGCCCCTCGTGCCTGCTCCGCCATTTGATAAGATCATGGCTGATCTGTGATCTAACTCCATATACCCGCCTTTGGCCCATATCCCTTAATACCTTTGATTGCCAAAAAGCTATCTATCTCAGATTTAAATTTTGCAATTGAGCTCGTATCAATTGTCGTTTGCGGAATCGAGTTCCAAACTTCTACCACCCTTTGTGTGTAGAAATGTTTTCTAATCTTGCTCCTGAAAGGTCCGGCTCTAAATTTTAGACAAAATGGTGGCAAGTTCGCTGGACATCTTGTACAAAATGGCTGTAAGTACGGCGGCCATCTTGGACAAAATGGCGGCAAGTCCTTCACGGCTGTTCGACAGGAACAGAAGGAGGCCATTGAGCTCCTCAAGCCTCTTATATGGGAACCGACGGCCATTCAGCCTCTGAAGGCTGTTACACAGGAAAAGGAGGAGGCAATTCAGCCCCTCAAGCCCGTTACATCGTTACTGGTGGCCGATCATCCCCTCAAGCCTGTTACATTGATTCAGGAGGAGGCCATTCAGCCCTTCGAGCCTGTTATACAGGAACTTGAGGCCAAGCAACCCCTCAAGCCTGTCAAATAGCAAGAGGAGGAGGCCATTGAGCCCCTCGAGCCTGTTATCTGGGAACTGAAGGCCATTCAGCCCTTCGACCCTGTTATACAGGAACTAGACGCCAATCAACCCTTCAAGCCTGTCAGATAGCAACAGGAGGAGGCCATTCAGCCCCTCGAGCCCTCTACACCAGATCTGATAGCCAATCAGCCCCGCAAGACTTTTACATAGGAACAGCAGCAGGCCATTCAGCCCCTCGAGCGTGTTATACGGGAACTGAAGGCCATTCAGCACCTCGAGCCTATTACACTGGAATAGGACTTGGTCATTAAGCCCCTCGAGCTTGTTGCACTGGAACAGGAGGAGGCCATTCATCCCTTCGAGACTGTTATACAGGATCTGGATGCCATTCAGCCCCTTGCGCATGTTACATACAAACAAGAGGAGTCCATTCAGCCACACGAGCCTGTTACATAGGCACAGGAGTAGACATTTCAGCTCCTCAACCTGTTCCGCCATTCAATTAGATCATGGCTGATTTGTATCTGAACTCCATCTGCCCGCCTTGGTTCCAGAATCCTTAATACCCTTGCCTAACAAAAGTCTATCAATCTCCGTTTTGAAATTTCGGATCGACCCCCAGCCTCAACAGACTTTTGTGGGAGAGAGTTCCAGATTTCCACGACCCATTGTGTGAAGAAGTGCTTCCTGACATCACCCCTGGACGGCCTGGCTCTAATTTTAAGGTCATGCCCCTTTGTTCTAGACTCCCCCAACAGAGGAAGTAATTTCTCTCTATCTACCCTATCAACTCCTTTCATCATCTTAAACAACTCAATTCAATCACGCCTTAATCTTCTATATTCAGGGGAATACAAGCCTTGTCCATTCAACCTGTCCTCATAATTTAACCCTTTTAACCCCGATATCATTCTGGTGAATCTGCGCTGCAGCCCTTCCAAGGCCAATATATCCTTCCTGAGGCGCAGTGCCCAGAACTGAATGCAGTCCTCCAGATGGGCTCTAACCAGAGCTCTGTACAGCTGGAACATAACTTCCACCCCTTTATATTCCAGCCCTCTTGAAATAAAGGCGGACATTCTATTAGCCTTTTTAATTATTTTTGTAACTGTCCACTAGCTTTTAATGATTTCTGTACTTGGACCCCTAAATCTCTCTGCTCCTCCACAGTTCCGAGCTCCTCACCATTTAGAAAATTCTCTGATCTATCTTTCTTAGATCCGAAGTGGATGACCTCACATTTCCCCACATTGAACTCCATTTGCTACAGTTTTGCCCACTCACGTAATCTCTCAATGTCCTGGGAATGTTTGGTGCTTTTGTTTGGTTGGACAATGATTTATATCAGGTCGTTATTTATAAAAAGATGAGTATTGATTTGTAATTTGTATTTTTTGAACAAGATCATTATTCCCCGATCAGTAAAATGTCTGTGTGTTTCAGATAGTGGCGACAGTTCAGAGATATTTGCCTTTTTTGCCGACTTTCATTAAATTTTGCTGATTTAAAACCAGCTGTATTTCTCAGCTTGAAAAAGCAGCTCCTCTGTTAGGTGAGGCTTCACTCCCAATGTCTCAGTGTTTCCACTTGTCCTGATATCAATGTAACATTGGAAGGGCTCCAGGTAATGAACAGTGAAACCCCTTCAGATTATCTCAGCCCACTCGTTCTATCCAGTGCCTAATCGTGCCTGCTCTTCAGAGGGTGACAGAGTCACACTTCACTAGACATTGTTTTAGACTTTAACTGCAAAACAATTTGGTGAAACAGTAAGAGAACAAACAGAACAGTAGCAATAAGACAACAGTTTTACTGTAAAGCTCAACCAGATCCTTATTGGAAAAGAAAATAATAAATAATTCACAAATGCTATACGAAACAGTGACCGAACTTTCGAACATCCTGGTTCTTTGTTGTCTTTTTCTCACAAACGATGGAAACTGTCGACTTGATTAACATTCTCAGAGATTCCAAACAGACTCACCAGTTTGAAAAGGACAGGCTGATAAATGCCTTCAAAACAGTGACTGGGAGCCAGTCATTTTAAGCAATGGTCTGTTTAATTCAAAAGAAGCTGTCAATCAAAACTGTACGAGAAGAAATGACCCCGGAGGTTTGTATCTGAATCAAATGTTTGACTTTGTGAGGTGAAGGCTGCTTTTCAGAGGGGCAACCTGCCTTCAAGAGGTGAAGGCTGCCTTTAAGAGGTGAAGGCTGCCTTAAAGAGGTGCAAGCTGCCTTTCAGAGGTGCGAAGCACTCACACAATATAGCCCCCCCGCCCCCTCCTGCTGGTGAGATGCCGCTCAACAGCGCAGCCAGTCCTGACAGCTCGCAGGAATCAGGTAAATCACCAGACAGCACCAATCTCACGGATTGTCGGCATCTCAATGACCGGGTGCAGGTTAATTACGTGGGGGTTAATCGACCCCCGTGCCCGGATTCGGGGGTTATCGAATTTAACCCCGTACATATCTTTATATATATTTTACATAGAATACAGCACGGCACAGAAACAGGCCATTCAGCCCATCTGGATAATGAAGTTTTCCCGAATTTCTTCTTTGACAACAACTTCTGGAGTAGAAAATATAATACAATCTATAATCTAACAATATATTTATATATATTTAAAATCGAATGCTGAGTACAGCACAGTACAGAGGCCATTCGGCCCGACTGCTATTTCTCGTTTACAACAACTACTTCTTGTATGTATAATACAATATAATATATCTTTCAATAAATATTACATAGAATGCAGCACGTCACAGAAACAGACCATTCGGCCCATCTGGGTAAAGATTTTCCTTTGAATTCCTTATTTGACAACAACAACAAATTCTTGAAAATGCAGTATAACATAATATGTAATATAATTATATAGTTATATGTATTTTACATTGAATGTACAGTACAGCACAGTATATCACAGAGGCCATTCGGCCAAACTGCTATTTCTATTTTGCAGCAACGTATTCTTATATGTAAAATATATTTATCTTTAGACATATATATATGTATATTTCTATATATATACACATTGCATAGAATATAGCACGGCACAGAAAGAAGCCATTCGGCCCAACTGGGTAAAGAAGTGTCTCTGGGACTCCCCGCTTAACAACAACAACAACAACAACAACAAAACAATTATTTATTTCCTACACCGAATTTACAGCAGGTAAACAGTGCCTTTCGGCCCAACCGTGTCAATTAATATCCCACAGTGCACCGAGTGATATTGATCCACAGTGTCCCAGTGATCCACAGTGCACCGAGTGATCCCACATTGCACCCAGTGATAGTTCCCCAGTCATGCACAGTGTCCCAGTGATCCACAGTGTACCCAGTGATCACACATTGATCGCAGAGGGACCCTCTGATCCGACAGTGCACCCAGTGATCCAAAGTGACCCAGTGATCCAAAGTGCCCCAGTAATCCCAGAGTGTCCCAGTGCTCTCAAAATGATCCCAATGATCCCACAGTGCACCCAGTGTTCTTAAAGCGCACCCAGTGATTTCACGGTACACCCAGAGGTCCCAGTATCCAAACTGCATTGGTGTAAAAATTTGAGAGACTTTCTTTGTATTCAACAACTTGTGTGTATAAAATAACACGTGTTATAATATTTATATATTAAATAGAACGAGTAAAGAAATTTCTCCTTTAATACCATGAAGCTGAAACTTAATGGCGGCCAGCAAGGCGGCCATCTTAAGCAAAATGGCCGCCAGTGTCCCAGTGATCCCACAGTAACCCAATGATCCCACAGTTTCCCACTGGTTCCACAGTGTCCCCAGTGATCCCACAATGTCCCAGTGAACATGCAGTGTCCCAGTGATCTCACAGTAACCCAATGATCCCACCGTGTCCCAGTGATCCCACAGTGTCCCCAGTGATCCCACAATGTCCCAGTGAACCTGCAGTGTCCCAGTGATCCCACAGTAACACAATGATCCCACAATGTCCCAGTGATCCCACAGTGTCCCAGTGATCTCACAGTAACCCAATGATCACACATTGTCCCACTGGTCCCACAGTGTCCCCAGTGATCCCACAATGTCCCAGTGAACCTGCAGTGTCCCAGTGATCCCACAGTAACACAATGATCCCACAATGTCCCAGTGAACCTGCAGTGTCCCAGTGATCCCACTGCAACCCAATGATCACACATTGTCCCACTAATCCCACAGTGTCCCAGTGATCCCACAATGTCCCAGTGAGCCTACAGTGTCCCAGTGATCCACCAGCAGCCCGTGATCCCACAGTGTTCCTAGTGATCCCACCGTGACCCATTGATCCCATAGTGATCCAGACAAAATTCACGTGAGCCCCATTGCGTGCAGCCTCTGGTGAAGCCCTCGGTCAGTCCCCTGTGGAGAGAAAGCTTCTTGTACAAGGAATCCTCCTCCTCCAAAACATTCTCATTCCACATCTTTATGTTACAGCATTTCCACAAACAAATTCCTCTGGAGAGAGAGATTGTGAAAAGGAATTGATTGTAAACAAAGCAAGTGATTAAAAAGGCACAGCAAGAGCCCAGAGCTCCCCCACACTCACTCACTCACACATATTCACACACAGTCATTCACTCATTCCATTACACAGGCAGGCAATCTCTTCGCAAACACCACTGACAAACAAACCCCCCAGTTAAAAAGCAGAGAATCTGAAGAAAAGAGAGAAATGCTGGGAGAGAGACAGAGAGAGAAAGACACTCAGGGCAGACTGAAGAGCACAAGTTGCTTCTCTCTCTCTAATACAAGTTTGCTGCGTGTTCTCTCATGCTTTGGCACTCATTCCCTCACTTCCTCAATCACCATCCCCCAACCGTCCCCTGAAAGGTGCTGGTCTGTCTGTCTGTCCTGGTTAGTGTTTGCTGCAGGGTCCAAATTACCCCTGTGCTCATTTGATCTTCTGTTCCTGGAGCAGCCGAAAAAAGCCTGGGCATTTTTTGCTGCTTCACCCGTTTTGTTGTAGTTTACAAAGGTGAATGAACTTTCCCTTTGCTCTTTTCTCTTACTTTAATTAGCAGTGGACAAAAAGCCTGCAGTTTGTGGGCAACTTACAGTTTGTTGATTTTTCCAATTAGCCAAAGAGTTCCAACAAATTCATGACGTTTAAAACAGCGAAAGCAAAAAAGTTTTTTTAGAAACCTAATAAACAGCATGATCCCTCACTCAGTTACAGGGACAATCTCTCAGCAACATTCATTGACACAGAAACAAAGCCCAGTTTATAAAGGAGAAGAATCTAAAGAGTAAAAGATTGAGAGACAATCTTTATCGACAACAACAACTTTTATTTATATATTACAGCAACTATTACAACATCAATTTGCATCTATACATACACATGTATTTCGATTATACAACTACTATTATAAAGCCTCCATAAAGCATGTGGGGAAAGAGCAGAGGGGGAAATTGGACACATTCGACAGCCCTTTTGAAGAGTCGGCACACGCACAGTGGGCCGAATGGCCTCCTCTTGTGCCATAGTCACCATGAGATCATGAATCTATGAACAACAACTTCAATGCCATGAAACAGAAACAAAATGGACACCAGTGAGGCAGCCATCTTACTGAGGGGCAAGCTGGACATCTTACTGAGGGGCAAGGCTGCCATTTAACTGAGGCGCAAGGTGGCGAACTTAATGGGGGCAATATGGTGATCAGGAACAAATTGACCGCAATGAAGCTTAAACAAAATGGCCGTCCTGATCCTGAAACATAATGGCCGTTAATAAGGCATCCATCTCACTGAGGAGCAGCTTGTTACGGTGAGAGACAAGGAGAGGGTTCATTTGGTGTTCCTGTTAAATCATTGTTGCACTATAGTTAAAGATACAAACTGTGTGAGACTGGCACTAGCTGGTGTTTAACACAAAGACAGCGGTGCAGTGAGGGAAATAAAGACCAAAATGTGAACTTCTGAAAAAAAATGGATTAATATTTCGTTATTTGGACTTAATTCTTACAGAGAAGGAGAGACCAGACATTCGGAGGAAAGGTCCAATGAGCCATTTTGAATAGAGTTTGCAATTGTAGCTTCTACTAAATAAATCAGAGTAAAATTGGACTCAATCTGAATATCGTTCTGATCTGGGATTTGGTTAATTTCTCCATTATTCATACTTTTCTTTAACCTGAAACAATAACAGTATTTGTAACAGTAACATATCACTTTAGTGACACAGCAGAAGGGGTAAGAGTACATTGTGATTTATTACAGAATCCAGCAGCTCACTGGGAAAGTTACACATGGTACAGATGGAGGAGCACAAAGGTACAAAGTGATTTTACACTTTAATTTGGGGCAATGACTGTTTATCTCCACAAGGTTTAGTTTTATATTAAAATAACGGGCTCTTTATCCTAAAGAAACTTCAGGCACAAACCATGGCTTTATGAAGAAAACAATAATTTATTAATATTAATAAACTAGAAAAATTGAGATTCGAATTTAAACAACATCTTGGGTTTATGCCCGATTAAAATTGCTTTAACAACAATAAAACAGCACATTCTGAATTCCCAAAATACGTAACCGTTTGGAAATCCAATGTCGATCTTAGACTAAGTCCGTAACGAAATTTATATCCTCGTGGTTGGCTCAAACTTGGGGCAAGTCTCCAGGTATTTTGATGGACAATGTTGTCGTGTAGCATGGCTTTCTCGTGTATCCAGGTCATTTGATTCACAGGCAATCGGTAAACCAGCATCGAGGATTCAAGCTGGGAGGTAGCGAGCAGTCAGGAAAATTCGAGGTGAGGTGGTGCTGACAGGAAGCGAAAGGTGAGGTTGGAGCCCGAGTGGTGGATCTGTGTCTCTCCCCACTCAACTTCTGCCCAGCTTTTAAAGACCTTTTCAACAGAGAATCACATCTCTGGGACGATGGCTTATCAACAAAAGGTTCCTACAAATACAACCCACGATTGATTGACACTTCACTTGTTTTCTCTCAGTGCCCACAACGTAACCAAGTTAATTCGGCAGATTTTCAAACCACCTCTAGCCCTCCTGGAATCGTTCTTGTTGCTATGGTGATCTATCCTCTGCTGTGTGATCTTTTACAATGTGTCATTATCAATCATTTTAACAACCCTTCCATCTTTTAACAGTCCTTTTCCTCAGGCTTTCGTTTATCAGATGAATGTTTACTACACAGAGCAGCTGGGAAACTCCTGCAGTAAGTAATGGTCAGGGTCAGGTACACAAGGCTGAGTGACTTTATTGTGCAGCCTCCAGGCATCACCCTTATAAATGTCAAAATTAAATCCACAAGAGTGTTACCACAGAACAAACATGAACTGTCTGGCCTGCTTCATCTGCTGCTGTTCTGCTGGTCAGCACTCTCACACACTCCAGGCTGATTTCACAGTTTGTTTGGTTATTTAATGCTTTCTGTGTTCTATTCTCACTCCTCTCTCTATCCTCCTATCTCTTTATGTGTTTGTCCGTCTTTCATTTTATCTGTTCTCTGTTTATGTCGTTTGTCTCTATTTATTTTCTGTGTGTTTTTCTATCTTGTTCTTTCCACTTTTACTTCCATCGTTTGTAACTTTTTGTCAGTGTCTCTCTGTCGTTCCATCCATGTCTTCTCGCTCATTATATATAGAAAATGATTTATTTCACTCTTTCTTTCTCTCTTTGTTTTTCTCTCCTTTCTTACAAACTGTCTTTATTTCTCTCCTTCTCCGAGTAGCTCTGTCTTTCTCCCTCTTTGTCTCTCTCTCTCTCACACACACACACACACATACACACCCTCGCTTTCACGTGAATCTGTCTGAAATTTTCTGCGCTTTTTTAATCATTATATATTTCTTTTGTCCATGTGTACTCTCCCCATCAGTCTAAATATCTTTCTCTTTTTCCCCTTCTCTCTGTTTCTTTATCCCGCTCGCTCTCTCTCTCTCTCCCTCCCCTGTCTCGCTCTCCCGCTCCCACTCCCTCTGTTCCTCTCCCCCTATCTCTGTCTCTTTCTCCCTCTTTCTCTAACTCTCTATCATCATCTCTCTTTCTCTCTCCCTCAACCTCCCTCGCTCTCTCCTTTTCCATTGATGAGGACTGCATCCATTCTGATCAGGCCCACAGCAACTACTTTTATTACCAGCTTTTCAAAATTTGCCCGGTGGCCAATTGGTTGAAGTCATGCGGAGCTCTTTAGTGCCGCCATTTCGATCAACAATTCACGTGTCGTCTGCACAGTAAATCCTGCCTCAATAGGAAATATTGTCAATAAAATATATCAGAATCAGATTTAAGATCATTTCAGGATTCTGTGCTGCAAAAATATAAAATGTTATTTCCATCCCCCGGGAAATGTAGGGGATGGAGTATGAAATGGGATTTAGTTCTAGTGCTTGAAACCCTTCAGCTCTTTCTATAATTTCACGAATTTAACAATTCGATTGAATGGGTATTTCACCGCGTTCTTAAGCTCCTCTCTGAATTTAGTCTGGGTTAGGACATAAATACACGTGTTTGTGCAGGAACTGAGAAGCTGCAGCATCTTTGCTGTGTGTTCTGTGAGATAAACAGGGTCAGAATAGAAGTAAAAATACCGGATGTCTGCAATTCGCACATAAATGTAAAATACAACCTGTGTCAGCCACAACAGTATAAAACTGCCCGAAATACTGAAGAGCAAAATGATGGATTTCTTTCGGTTCTCCATCTCTGGATCACTCTGATTCTCTCCATTGCTGCGGCCCCGGAGTCCCCTGCGGACTCGACTGGACATTAAAATACGCCTGACCGTCAGAACATTGAGCAGCAAAATCAGACAGAACGGGACACAAGGGGTTAAAATGAGGTGGATGCACGGAAGATCAATTTGGTCCCACAAAACCAGGGAAATTATCAATTGTGTAGCCAGGTTCATTTGTAAAGAACCAGGGGACACTCACCAAACAGCCCAGCACACTCACTGTTCCCAGAACCACAGCCGCTGTTCTCTGGGTGCAATATTTAGTTTTCAGCTTCTCACAACAAATCGATCAAAGGTGAAAGCGACTGTGAGCCAGACAGAAACATTCGCAGTTGCAAAACTCCAGAATATAATAAAACTACACACGGGAGTAATGTTCAGGAATGACATTGGGAGATACATCAAAGGAATCTCTCTCAATATCGGATCCGCTATAACGACCAGGAGATCGGCCACTGCCATTCCCTGCAGGTAGCGACTGATACATTTGGAGAGACCGCACTTTCCTCGGACAGGATCACAATCGCCACCAAGTTAACTGGAAGAGAGAGAAAAGGAAGCAGAGAATTTACTGATCAGACCTGGAGCCAAAGCAGCAGTTTGAGAGGATCTGAGGTGAAATTTCCAGCTTTGTTACTGCATCGAAGGGTGGAAAGTGATTGTTTGACCTGGGCAGTGCTTTCGGGCAGAGAGATGTTTTTAAACACATTGATCAATAATGAATTGGGAGATGGATACAGAAAGTGAATAAAGTGAGCACCGGATCCACTGGAAGGGCTGAGTGAGAGCTCAGTGCCGGTGGGGAAGGGAGAAGGGGTTTTACACACCGGGAATCCAGCGGGTTAAAGCCAGATTTGGGCTCCAGATGGCGAGGGAAAGAGAGCAAAGGGTCAGGAAGGTGAGGGGACAGGGGGACGTGGAGCCTCTTTGTTGGTCTGGGCTCAGAGAGCCGACAGGGGCTGGCACTCAACGGGAAAGTCAGCTGGAGAGCGAGCCAGTGAGTGAGATTGGGAGGGAGACACTTAAAAGGACCTGTAGGAGCTGGAGGGGAGTCAGGAACAGAAGATTTGGGAAAGTGGACAAACTGAAGAAACGGATGGGGAGACAGAGGATTCAATGCAGTGGGAGGAGAGGCTGGGATTCACAGGGAGAGACTGCAGCAGAATGTTCGAGGAAATCTAATCTATAGGTCCCACTAACAGAATACAACTAATACATTCAACTGTTCATTTCTGTGGTTATTGGTGTCAGGGAACCTGTGTTGTGTATAAAATCTGTTCAATAAATTTACTTTGTGCATTCAATTAAAATTAAATTGATCTGTATTAATTAAATCAATCTCGTTGTTTATTGAATTCAGCCTAGCTTTAAAAATACAGTATATGAATAATTCATTACGATCAACAAAATTCTGATTCTATTCTTGAAGTAAATTTTCATTATGTTTAGTGTTACGTTGGAAAACAAGGAACATTCACCAAAACAGACTGAGGGCCTGACAGGGATATAAACATGAGGAGCGAGTCCCACAATAAAAACTCACCCAAACTGACCATACCATAAGTCAAATTTTCTATGTTTAATTGTACTGGAAATTTCAGCAGTTCATTCTGATGAATTATTCACACCACAGCATCTCGCTTTCCCTCTCATTCGCTCCCTTTCTCAAGTCCATTTTCATATCCGATTAAATCCGATCATCCTCTGCCTGCATTCTGCTCACCAGCCCCGTGTTCCACCGATCCTATTCTCAGTGTCAGTTTGTCAAATAGTGAAGCCTTTGTGGAATAGTTTAATGTTTCTACAGATCATTCAAGTCTCCACCTGTTCACCTGCACTGTTCACTTCATCTACAAATCATGGAATAAACAGAATCAAATGCCTCTCCCAGGCAGATCTCACAATAATTGAGATTCATTCTCCTGTAATTATAAAGTAAAGTGATGGATGGCGGGATTGTCAATTAACAAAATCACAAAATCACACTTATAATCTGCAGATACACAGAAGGGCTCCTGATTCCAACAGATAGAGTGTGAACTGAGACAACATAACATCAAAACTTTTCATTTTACAATGAAGTCCAGTGACAGTCCGTGAATTCATCCACAGTGAAGCAGAGAAGGAGATGTGAAAGAGTCAATAGCAAACTCAGTTCAGTTGCCAGATATCTGAAGCGGCGTCAGATACACACATAATGAAATAATATTTCATAACAGTCATCACCAATAAATACATTGAAATCCCAGTTAAAATGAAGCATGTTATTGGGGAGGGAGGACACTGCACTGCCTCCTCATAAACACTGAGACCGTGAGCTGTCTCATTATCAATCACTGAAAACACATTGATGAAAACATATTCCAGAAACGTTCCACTCGATAGATATATTAACAGCTCCTGGTGGTCTGATACCAGCTCTTAGTCCTGACAGCTTCTGATTCCAATACATTCAGTACAGGGAATAATCCAGTAATAATGCCAGGTTTGTATGTACAAAGATCACAACAGATATAATATAACTCCTACAAGTTCGAGCGTTCAGAAGTTAAGGAGATAGCATTCGTCAACAATATATTAATACAGGGAATAATCCAGTAACAATGCCAGGGTTGGATATACAAACTTCATTCCGGATATAATGCAGCTCCTACAAGACCGAAAGAGCAGAGACTTAACATATTCCATCATTCAACCAATAGAACAGAACAGGTCACTGTGTGATAGATGTAGGGAGAAAAAAGTAATTTGCCAAGTATAGCATTAAACTTAACACTGATTTAAACCATTAACAGCTGGGATAATGGCTTACCTGGAACTCCAACGGCTGCAAGAACAGGATAATACATGCGTTGTATCTGAATTATTACTGGAGATCCCATTTCAGTGAGAAGCAGCGACTTCTGTTGGCCTGGAAACCACAGCTCCGGCAGGCACTCTGAGCTGATCCATTCCAACAAGCCCTGATTTATACAGGGGATAAGTCTCCACTGACACGGTTATACTCCTGACCATTGCTATTCGTTACAGTCAGTTTAACAAACACATTATATCAGCAGCTTTGACTCCGATGTAAATAATGTGGTGAATAAAACAAAAAGATCTCAAAGTCCATGTGATTATCTTGATCACACCTCTCTTAGGAATAAAGTTTAAATCTGTTCTCATACAGGACTGATCCAATAATAATGAACAGCTCCATTTACAGTTTTTATATAATTGTATTGACCATGTTCACTCCTGGTGATTCATTTATAAATGTTACCGATTCTCCGCAGTGTTGACTGAATCCAGGGACACAAGCAGACCCGTTTCACTCTGTTCCTGCAGTTTCCCAGTTAAAATATGAATTGTGAGTCTCTGACACGGGGACAGTTAAAGGGCAGGTTGAAGATTGCAGCCTCGAAATGCCTGGGTGATATTCGGGGACGGACACTGAACGTGTCCCATTGACATTCCTCTCTCCGCTATTTTACTGCAGATGTTTACCCGTTCATTCTATATTGGTTAACGGCTCCAGTAAAATTGGTCCCGTGTAACACCGAGCTGAGCTCATGACCCGATTTGACCTCCATCACAAAGGCCCCGTTATTCCCTCACCCGCCTCCATTCCTTGCTCAGCACATTGCCATTGAAACCCTCATCAATGCCTCTGTCCCCTCCAGACTCCATTCCTCCAATGCACTCCTGGCTGGACAACCAACCTCCATCTTCCATAAACGCGAGCTCGTCCAAAACTGTGTTGTCCGTGTCCAACCAGCACCAGGTCCTGCTCGGCCTCACTGACCCTCACTGGCTCCCAGATACATATACCTTAAATTTAAAATTCTCATCCTTCGGTTTAAATCCCTCCATGGCCCTGCCCAACCCATTTGCACACCTACAGCAAACCCACCCATCATTTCCTCTTCAATGGGTTACTGGCCACTTTTGGTGGGCCGACCCTCGCTTGGTTCCACTCACCTATCTGATCATAGCCAGAAGAAGCTTCTCTTCCCACCCAATCACCATTATCTCTGCTGTGTCTAAAGGTTCAATCCTTGGCTCCCTCCTCGTCCTCATCTACATGCGGCCCTTTCATTACATAATCCACACACACACGGACCAGCTTTCAGATGGACGCTGACAAAACCACCGCCTCACTTGACCCTTCGTGCAGGAACAGAGAGTTCTGGGGTTATATGTACACAAATCGTTGAAGGTGACAGGGTACGTTGAGTAAGCAGTTAAAAAATCATACGGGATCCTGGGCTTTATAAATAGAGGCATGGAGCACAAAAGCAAGGATGTCATGATGAACCTTCATAAAACATTGGTTCGGCCACAATTGGAGTATTGTGTCCAGTTCTGGGACACGCACTTTTGGAAAAATGTGAATGCCTTCGAGAACGTGCAGAAGAGATTTACCAGAATGATTCCCGGGATGAGGCACTTCAGTTACGTGGATAGACTGGAGAAGCTGGGTTATTCTCCTTGGAACAGTGAAGGTTGAGAGGAGATTTGATAGAGTTGTTCAAAGTCATGAAGAGTCTGGACAGAGCAGATAGAGAGAAACTGTTCCCATTGGCGGAAGGGTCAAGAATCAGAGGACTTCAATTCAAGGAGATTGGCAAAAGAACTAAAGGTGACATGAGGAAAAACGTTTTTACACAGCGAGTGGTTAGTGTCTGGAATGCACTGTCAGAGATGGTGGTGGAGGCAGATTCAATAATGGCCTTCAAAACGGAACTGGATAAGCACTCGAAAGGAAAAAAAATGAAGGACAATGAGGAAAGGGCAGAGGAGTGGTACGGGCTGGACTGTTCTTGCATAGAGCCGGCACGTGCTCGATGGGCCGAATGACCTCCTTCTGTGCAGTAACCTTCCATGATACTATGACTCCAATGTCCTTGAGTTTGTCAGACCAACATTCTGTTTTAGATGAGACGCAATATCCTTCAGTTAAAAATTGGGAAGTCCAAGCGACGGACTCCATCACACCCCTGGCTTTTTGATTGGTGAGTCGCTCACCATTCCGGTCCTCCACTTCTGGCAACTTGTGCATCCACAGTTCATTTGTCCTTCCTTTGACAGCCGTGCCTTCAGCCACATCCACGGTCCAGTGTGGTCTCCGTAAGCCCCTCCATCTCCCTCTCTCCATTTCAGGTGCCAGCCGTGGCTCAGTGGTAGCACTCTCACCTCTGAGTCAGAAGGTTCTGAGTTCAAATGCCACTCCAGAGACGTAAACACATAATTCAAGCTGACACTGCAGTGCAGTACTGAGGGAGCACTGTTCTGTCGGATGGTCAGTCCTGAGGGAGCACTGTGCTGTCGGATGGTGAATACTGAGGGTGCACAGGGCTGTTAGATGGTCAGTACTGAGGGAGCACTGTGCTGTCGGATGGTGAATACTGAGGGTGCACAGGGCTGTTAGATGGTCAGTACTGAGGGAGCACTGTTCTGTCGGATGGTCAGTCCTGAGGGAGCACTGTGCTGTCGGATGGTGAATACTAAGGGTGCACAGGGCTGTTAGATGGTCAGTATTGAGGGAGCACTGTGCTGTCCGATGGTCAGTACTGAGGGAGCACTGTGCGGTCGAATGGTCAATGCTGAGGGAGCACCATGCTGTCGGATGGTCATAAGAACATAAAGAATAAGGAGCAGGAGTAGGCCATACGGGCCCTCGAGCCGGCTCCACAATTCAATCAGATCATGGCTGATGTTCGACCTCCACTCCACTTTCCGGGCCTATCAACATATCCCTTGATTCCTTCAGAGTCCAAATGTTCTTAGGAACATAGGAACAGGAGAAGGCAATTCAGCCTCTCGTACCTTTACGCCATTCGTTAAAGATCATGGCTGATTTGTGATTTAGCTCCAAATGCGTGCCTTTGGCCCATTTCCCTTAATACCTTTGACAACAAAAAGCTATCTATCTCACATTTAAATTTAGCATTTGAGCTCGTAACAATTGCCGTTTGCAGAAGAGAGTTCCAAACTTCAACCACACTTTGTGTGTAGAAATGTTTTCTAATCTCACTCCTGAAAGGTCTGGCTCTAATTTTTAGACTGTGCCCCCAACTCCCAGAATCCCAACCGGCGGAAATAGTCTCTCTCTATTCACCCTACCTATTCCCCTTAATATCGAATAAAGTTCGATCAGATGATTCCTTAACCTTCTAAACTCTAGAGAATACAACCCCAATTTGTGTAATCTCTCCTCGTAACTTAACCCTTGAAGTCCGGGTATCATTCGAGTAAACCTATGCTGCACTCCCTCCAAGGGCAATATGTCCTTCCGAAGGTGCGGTGCCCAGAACAGCTCACAGTACTGCAGGTACGGTCTAACCAGGGTTTTGTATAGCTGCAGCATAACTTCTGCCCCCTTGTACTCTAGTCCTCTTGATATAAAGGCCAGCATTCCATTAGCCTTATTGATTATTTTCTGCACCTGTTCATGACACTTCAATGATCGATGTACCTGTAACCCGAAGTCCCTTTGGGCATCCACTGTTTTTAACTTTTTACCATTTAGTAAGTATCCTGTTCGATCCTTTTTTGATCCAAAGTTGATGACCTCACATTTGTCTACATTGAATTCCATTTGCCACAGTTTTGCCCATTCACCGAATCTATCAATATCGCTTTGTAATTTTATGTTTTCATCTACACTGCTTACAATGCCACCAATCTTTGTGTCATCGGCAAACTTAGATATGAGACTTTCTATGCCTTCATCTAAGTCGTTAATAAATATTGTGAATAATTGAGGCCTCAAGACAGATACCTGCGGGACTCCACTAGTCAAACCCCGCCAATATGAGTACCTACCCATTATCCCTACTCTCTGTCGCCTTTCGCTCAGCAAACTTCCTAACAAGTCTGTACTTTTCCCTCGATTCCATCTTAAATCTCATGGGATCCAAGGTGAGGTAGCCAATTGGATACAAAATTGGCTTGACGACAGAAGACAGAGGGTGGTTGTGGAGGGTTGTTTTTCAAACTGGATGCCTGTGTCCAGCGGTGTGCCTCAGGGATCGGTGCTGGGTCCGCTGTTATTTGTTATTTATATTAATGATTTGGATGAGAATTTAGGAGGCATGGTTAGTAAGTTTGCAGATGACACCAAGATTGGTGGCATTGTGGACAGTGAAGAAGGTTATCTAGGATTGCAACGGGATCTTGATAAATTGGGCCAGTGGGCCGATGAATGGCAGATGGAGTTTAATTTAGATAAATGTGAGGTGATGCATTTTGGTGGATCGAATCGGGCCAGGACCTATTCCGTTAATGGTAGGGCGTTGGGGAGAGTTATAGAACAAAGAGATCTGGGAGTACAGATTCATAGCTCCTTGAAAGTGGAGTCACAGGTGGATAGGGTAGTGAAGAAGGCATTCAGCATGCTTGGTTTCATTGGTCAGAACATTGAATGCAGGAGTTGGGATGTCTTGTTGAAGTTGTACAGGGCATTGGTGAGGCCACACTTGGAGTACTGTGTACAGTTCTGGTCACCCTATTATAGAAAGGATATTATTAAAGTAGAAAGAGTGCAGAAAAGATTTACTAGGATGCTACCGGGACTTGATGGTTTGACTTACAGGGAGAGGTTAGACAGACTGGGACTTTTTTCCCTGGAGAGCAGGAGGTTAAGGGGTGATCTTATCGAAGTCTATAAAATAATGAGGGGCATAGATAAGGTAGATAGTCAAAATCTTTTCCCAAAGGTAGGGGAGTCTATAACGAGGGGGCATAGATTTAAGGTGAGAGGGGAGAGATACAAAAGGGTCCAGAGGGGCAATTTTTTCACTCAAAGGGTGGTGAATATCTGGAACGAGCTGCCAGAGGCAGTAGTAGAGGCGGGTACAATTTTGTCTTTTAAAAAGCATTTGGACAGTTACATGGGTAAGATGGGTATAGAGGGATATGGGCCAAGTGCAGGCAATTGGGACTAGCTTAGTGGTATAAACTGGGCGACATGGACATGTTGGGCAGAAGGGCCTGTTTCCATGTTGTAACTTCTATGATTCTATGATTCTATGATCTTAGCTAACAGTCTATTGTGTGGGACTTTATCAAATATCTTCTGGAAGTCCAATAAATAACATCCATTGACATTCCCCTGTCCAATACTTTAGTCACCTTTTCAAAAAAATCAATCAGGTTTGTCAGGCACGACCTACCTTTCAGAAATTCATGCTGGCTCTCTCTGATTAACTGAAAATTCTCGAGGTGTTCAGTCACCCTATCCTTAATTATAGACTCCAGCATTTTCCCCACAACAGATGTTGGGCTGACTGGTCTATAATTCCCTGGTTTCCCTCTCTCTCCTTTCTTAAAAAGTAGAGGGACATGTGCAATTTTCCAATCTAGTGGGACAGTTCCTGAATCTAGAGAACTTTGAAAGTTTATAGTTAGGTCATCTGCAATGTGCTCACCTACTTCCTTTAAAACCCTGCGATGGAAACCATCTGGTCCTGGGGATTTCTCACACTTTAGTGCTATTATTTTCTTTATTACTGTTGCTTTACTTATGTTGATTTTATTTAGTCCCTGTCCCCGATTCAATATTAGTTTTCTTGGGATTTCCGGCATGCTATCCTCTTTTTCTACTGTAAATACTGACGCAAGGTAATTTTTCAACACGTCTGCCATTTCCCCATTGTCAATGACAATATCCCCACTTTCAGTTTTTAAGGGGCCAACACTGCTGCAGAACTCCCTCTTTTTCCTAATGTAACTATAAAAATCCTTATGTCTTATACTGTCCGTTACCTCCTTAGTTGTCCATTGCTGGGTTTTTTTGGCAAGTAGAGTTGTTGCCCCTCAGGGGTATAAACCGATTCTGTATCACGTTAAATGTTCCTTAAAACATTTCGCACTGATCATCGCTCGTTTTACCCATCAACAGATTTGCCCAGTTTACTGTGGACAGTCTCTGTCTCATCCCATCGAAGTCGGCCTTACCCAAGTCCAGAATCTTGGCTATTATCCCTTTCAAACACTACCTTGAACTCGGTCATGTTATGATCGCTATTGGATAGATGTCCACGCACAGTTAAGCAGTTAGGGATGGGCAATAAATGCCGGCCTTGCCAGCGACGCCCACATCCTGTGAACGAATAAAAATTAAAAAAAACTAATTCTGGTTCATTACTCATTACTAATCGAGTATGGCTTGCCCCCTTGTTGCCTCTGGGACTTACTGCTGTAGAAAACTATCCCGGACACACTCAAGAAATTCACTATCTTTCTGACAGTTGCTAGTCTGCTTTTCCCAATCTATGTGAAGGTTAAAGACCCCCATTAAGACCACTATGCCTTTCTTACACGCTTGTCTAATCTCTGCATTTATCCAATCTAGCACTTCAGAGCTGCTTCCAGGGGTCCTATACAAAACTCCCACTATGGTCTTAGATCCTTTCTTATTTCTCAATTCAACCCATAAGGTCTCTGTTGGCTGCTTACCTCTCGTTATATCCTCCTTTATCATTAAAGTGATTGCATCTCTTATCACTGAGGCTACTCCTCGCCCTCTTCCATTTTCCATATCTCTCCTGTATACCTTATAATCCAGTATATTTAGTTCCCAATCCTGACCAATCTGCAGCCATGTCTCAGTAATAGCTATCATGTCATACCCTCCAATTTGAATCTGAACCTGTAGTTCATTTAATTTATTCCTTATACTCCGTGAATTTGTATTTAGAACTCTTAGTTGGGCCACACACCCTAGCCTGACCTTCAGCTTTGATGCTGGGTTAATCGTTTTGCGCCTTCGAGTTTTCACTTTATCTGTGATGCCTAAAGCACACTTTCTTTCTGCTGCTCTCTGCTTTTCCCTTTCACTTGTTCTTGAACAACTGTTTGTACTATTTGTATTGTAAATTTCCCCTGGGTCTTCCCCTCTCTTGCTGCTCTCAACTTTACTCCTTTCTGACTCCCCTTCAGGTTCCCATCCCCCTGCCACTCCAGTTTAAACCTTCTCCAATAGCACGAGCAAAACCATCCGCGAGGACATTGGTCCCGGTCCTGCTCGGGTGTAACCTCTCCCGCTTGTACAGGGCCCACCTCCCCCAGAACCGGTCCCAATGTCCCAGGAATCTAAAACCCTCCCTTCTACACCATCCCGCATTCATTCGGTCTATTTTCCTGTTGCTATACTCACTTTCACGTGGCACTGGTAGTAATCCTGAGATCAATACCTTTGAGGTCCTGCTTTTTAATTTATCTCCGAACTCCTTAAATTCACCTTGCAGGACCTCATCCCTTTTTACCTATGTCGTTGGTACCGATATGGACCACGACTACTGGCTGTTCAACCTCCCCCTCCAGAATGCCCTGCAGCCCCGCTTCGTGACATCCTTGACCCTAGAACCAGGGAGGCAACATACCATCCTGGCGTCGCGTTTGCCGCCACAGACACGCTTATCTGTTCCCCTTACAACTGAATGCTCTATCAATATCGCCCTGCCACTTCTTTCCTCCCCTCCTGTGCAGCAGAGACACCCCTGGTGCCACGAACTTGGCTCTTGCTGCTTTCCCCTGGTAAGCCATCTCCCCCAAAAGTATCCAAAGCAGAATATCTGTTCGAGAGGGAGATGGCCCCACGGGACTCCTGCTCTCCATGCCTAGTCCTTTTCCTCTGTCTGGCGGTCACCCATTTCCTTTCTGCCTGTGTAATCATTGCTCTGTTATTAATAGGAAAATAACCTGTGAGGGCAATTGTACAAATTCAGAGCAATAAGGATCAGATTGGCATTATAAAGGGCCTGATACTGAGATTAATAAAGCCGGGATCCGAATGCAATTCATTTGCACAGAATTAGGCTAGGGATAAAGAAACAGCTACTAATCGAAAGGCAAGATAATTCCAAACACTTAACGTTTCAACTCAGAGACTTCACTGTGTCCTTCCCTTTGGTTTTTAACGCCAATAAACTAACAGCGAGCTTTGCCCTTGCTGTCTCTGCACTTTTATTTTCCGATAATAAATAAGTTTGATGATGAGCAATAAAATCGAATTTAGGACACAGAATTGAATCCGGCGACAGAACACAGTTTCTCTGTGGGGTCTCCTGAACCACAGATGGAAGAGCTGGGGGACAATTTAATCATTGTTACCACACAAAGAATTAATGACTTTGGCTAAAAGATCAGTAATTTATCAGAACTATTCAATCCGAATGAGACTGTTTGTGATTCAGACCGAGACCCACACCGGAGAACAGGGCGGGGAGGGATTGCACTGATCAGGCTGAAGGTCGTGTTTATGACTGTGGTATGGAACTGATCTTTACCCAGGGTGTGTTCTTTAACCTGCAGACCCCACAACCCTATCATAGCCCGAAACTGTGGAAACAGAATCAGGAGCCGCAGCACAAGGTAAGGACCCCGAATATACTGAGCACAATTACAGTGTTTTAATGCAGCAGAACTGACCCATCGCAGTTTATTTGTGTATTAGTTCAATGAGATTGAAAAGTTGTATCCATATTGGATCAGGTAAGAAACGATTTTTTTTTTACAAAAGTTAACTTACTGGAAGAAGCGCAAATAACAGAATAAAATTTCCAAATGTAAACTCACGCACTAAAATCATGCTGTTGTAAATAATTTTCAAAGATAATTTTCGTTTACGACACGGTTAGAGGTTGAGACTTTTGAATGTAAATCACAGCCCCGAACCATCACCGAAATCCAATGTTTACCCTTTGACCCGCATTGACCTCAGGATGCTGGGGCTCCTTCGTGACAAACCCAGACAAACACTGCCTTGCTGTCCAGGCGAGTTATTGTCATTTCTTCTCTCGTATTCAACTCTTGTATCTGTGAACAAGTCAGGGTCCGGTGATTTGAGGCACCATCCGAACTGAGCGGATCTGAACAGATTATTGATGAAATAATGCGAATGCTGCAAATCTGAAAAATGCTGGAAATACTCAGCAGGTCAGGCAGCATCTGTGGGTAGAAGGGAAGATTTAATGCTTCAGGTTGAAGTAGCTTTCATCATAACTGGAAGAACTAAAGATTTAACGGTTTTTAAGCAAGTACTGAGTCAGGGAAAGGGCGGGGGGAAGGGGAGGGGTAGAAGGAAGTGACTTGCACACATGCCAAGTAAAGCGGCAATCCAGAGGACTGGGAGAAATATAGGAAACAACAAAGGGACACGAAGAAAATATTAAGAGATGCAAAAAGGGAATCTGGAAACAAGACTTGCAAGTAATATAAAGGCGAATGGTATCCAGCCCAGGGTATTAAAAAAAGGAGGTGTTGAAATTGCAGAAGTGTCAGTCATAATCTTACAAAGCTCTCTTGATTCGGGAATTGTGCCGCTAGACTGTGCCGCAAAATTGCTGTTGTCATTGCATTATTTAGGGTGAGATAGAGAAACCACGTAACTGTAGGCCTGTCAGTTTAACGTCGGTTTGCGGGGATGTTACCAGAATTGGTGATTAATGAGAGTGTGACTGAGCACTTGAGCAAATATGAGCTGATCAGAGAGCGATCGCATGGCTCTGTTAAAGCGATCTCATGTCTGACTGATTCAGTTGAATTTTTTGGGGATATCACTAATAAGGTAGAAAAAGAGTGTCTATAGATTTTATCTATGTGGACTTCCAGGAGGCATTCGATAAGGTTCCACACAAAAGATAATTGGCAAAAACGAGAGGGCTTGGAATTGGACGCAGTCTTTCGACTTGTGTTAGAAATTGTTAGGGTGTTGGGAGTCAGTGGGGTTAAATGGTCTGTAATCAGATTGACAGGTTAGGGAGTTGGGAAACAGTGTGAAGAAATGGTATGTACCCAGGTTGACAGTTTAGGGAGTTGGGAGACAGTGGGGATAAATGGTATGTTCTCAGATTGAGAGGTTAGGGAGTTGGGAGACGGTGGGGATAAATGGTATGTACTCAGATTGAGAGGTTAGGGAGTTGGGAGACAGTGGGGATAAATGGTATGTACTCAGATTGAGAGGTTAGGGAGTTGGGATACAGTGGGAATAAATGGTATGTTCTCAGATTGACAGGTTAGGGAGTTGGGAGACAGTGGGGATAAATGGTATGTTCTCAGATTGAGAGGTTATGGAGTTGGGAGACAGTGGGGATAAATGGTATGTCCTCAGATTGAGAGGTTAGGGAGTTGGGAGACAGTGGGGATAAATGGTATGTACTCAGATTGAGAGGTTAGGGAGTTAGGAGACAGTGGGAATAAATGGTATGTTCTCAGATTGACAGGTTAGGGAGTTGGGAGACAGTGGGGATAAATGGTATATTCTCAGATTGAGAGGTAAGGGAGTTGGGAGACAGTGGGAATAAATGGTATGTTCTCAGATTGACAGGTTAGGGAGTTGGGAATCAGTGGGGAAAATGGTATGTCCTCAGATTGACAGGTTGGGGAGTTGGGAATCAGTGGGGAAAATGGTATGTACTCAGATTGACAGGTTGGGGAGTTGGGAATCAGTGGGGAAAATGGTATGTCCTCAGATTGACAGGTTGGGGAGTTGGGAATCAGTGGGGAAAATGGTATGTACTCAGATTGACAGGTTGGGGAGTTGGGAATCAGAGGGGAAAATGGTATGTCCTCAGATTGATAGGTTAGGGAGATGGGAGACTGTGGGGATAAATGGTATATCCTCAGATTGAGAGGTTAGGGAGATGGGAGACCGTGGGGATAAATGGTATGTACTCAGATTGACAGGTTAGGGAGTTGGGAGTCAGTGGGGAAAATGGTATATTCTCAGATTGAGAGGTTAGGGAGATGGGAGACAGTGGGGATAAATGATATGTCCTCAGATTGATAGGTTGCATCAAATTGTCCTCTATTCCCTTGAGACTGGAAGATTGAGAAATGATCTGATCGGGATGTTTAAAATGTTAAAAGGGTTCGATAGCGTAGTTGCAGAGAAACTATTTCCTCTGATGTGGAACCAAGAACGAGGGGACATAACCTTAAATTAAAGTTAGACCATTTAGAAGGGAAATCAGGAATCACTTTTTCACACAAAGGGTCGTAGAAATCTGGAATTCTCTTCCGCCGGAGTCTTCGGAAGGTCGAACAATTAGAGCTTTCAATACTGAGATCGGTAGATTTTAGTTCGGTCAGTGTTTCAATGGATGTGGAGTTCAGGCGGGTGAATGGAGTTGAGATACACACCAGCCATCATCTCACTCAATATTGGAGCAGGGATGCACTTGAGGCTTTCCGCCACCGGTGGGCGCCGCAGGGGCTCGAGTGCGTCATCGACACTGAGAATAACGTTTGGATTTGATTCTGGTTCCGTTTGATTTTGTGATAAATAAAGGTGTCAAAATATAGTGCAGCCGGCTCCAGGGTCGGATTGGTTTACTCCTGTTCCTATGTTTCATGACAATCGATGACTTGCTGCCCTGGAACATAACGCATCACTAAAAAATCCAGATGTGAACTGTCCATTCAATGGGGAAATAGAAGCGAACGAGAAAAACAGCATAATTGGACCTTAGAATGAGGCCTTAACCCAGTGAGACTAGAAAATAGGCAAAATACCAGAAGTGGAATCTTTTACATGGAGATGTGTGACCAAACAGAAAAGAATATTGAAGAGAAACATTAGCGTGATGTTGATTCATTATTGTAGGGATTATTTCCCGAGTCTGTAACTGCATTGAGTCAAAATAAAACGGGATGGGCTGTGCAGTTAATTTTGGATTCTGCCTGTACTTAGTGTGACGCTGGAGTATTTAGAATAGCTTTGATGCATCCTTTGTGGTGGGTGGGAAATCAGCTGGATGGGCAAGGAAGCAGGAAAGGTAATCAGGCATGGGGCAGGTGGAATGGAAAGGAGGGGGAGAATCAAATGCAGAGCAGGAGGGCGAAATGATGTGAGGAAGGTCAGGCACCGAACAGGAGGAAAGGAAGGTCAAGGGGAGAATTAGGATTGCAGCAGGTGGGGATGGAATATAGGGTTAGGGGAGAGTTAGGAGTGGGGGAAGGCCGTCGAACTGGAGGCGGTTGCAGGTGCAGGGGGACATTCAGTCACGGAGCAGGTGGGATGGAAAGTGCATCTGGGGAAGGCAAGTTAGAACTGAATCAGACATAGAGCTGAGGGAATGGAAACAAGGGGAGAAACAGATATGGAACCGGTGGAGGGGGTGTAGCAAATATTAGCGGTCAGGTACAGAATCGGTGGGGGGAAGTAGACAGGTAAAAGGCAGGGATTTCACACACGAAGCAGGGGGAGCCGTAAATGGAGTGGGAGGACAGAGAAGCAGGAAGGGGAATCAGACATGGAGGAGACGCAATGGGTAGCATGGACTTTTAATATTTCTATTAAATACAAAAGCTAATTTGGAAATGAATTTAATGTTCAGAGTTTCTCAGCCTCACAATAAATTGAATCCGCTGCTAAACTTTTGTAACAAATATTAAATGAAAGGGTGAAATTCCATCACCCTCAATAAAGATTAACAGGCCGATGAACTGAAAAGTCACTTGTTTCCCGCACACATTTGTTGATTCAGTTCCAGTGAGTGAAACCTGGAGCCTGATACTGAAGGGTGTGAATATCCTGATCAAGGCCGAGACTGTTACTCATTAACTGGAGACTTTCTGCTGGAGATTATAATCATTGTTCTGTTGTTAACAAATGGACATGATTGGAAGATAAACTGTAACCAGTCATGTGACAGGAATGGTACAAATTCAGGGCAATAGGATCAGATTAACATTATAATAGACCCAATACTGAGATTAATAGAGCCGGGATCGGAATGTGTTACATTTATACAGAGTTAGAATCGGGACAATGAAACAGTCAATTATCGAAAGGGGAGATAATTCCAAACACTTAACGTTTCATCTCAGAGAGTTCACTGTGTCCTTCCCTCTGGTGTTTGATCCCAATAAACTAACAGCGAGCTTTGCCCCTTGCTATCTGTGTCCTTTTATGGTTCGATAATAAACAGGATTTTATGGTGAGTATTGAAATAGAATTGAGGACATGGAACTGAATCCGGCTACAGAACACAGTTTCACCGCGTGGCCTTCTGAACCGCAGATGGAAGAGCTGGGGGGTGGGGTGGGGTTTGGTATTTTTTTACACACAAAGAATTAATGACTTTGGTTAAAATATCAGTAATTTATCAGACCATTTCAATTTGAATGAGACCGTGTCTGATTCAGACCGAGCCCCACATCAGAGAACAGGGCGGGGAGGGATTGTACTGATCGGGCTGAAGGTCGTGTTTATGACGGTGATTTGTAACTGATCTTTACCCAGGGTGTGTTCATTAACCTGAAGACCCCACTAACATACCCGTACACTGTGGAACCAGAATCAGGAGCCACAGCACAATGTAAGGACCCCGAATATACTGAGCACAATGATTGTGTTTTAAAGTAGACCAATGGGGCTTTCACCGTTTACTTGTGAAGTAATTCAATTATATTGAAAGTCGGGGAGTTACTCACGGATCAGAGTGTAAAGGTTGATTATTTCCTTAATTAACCTTCGTGGCAGCGTCATTTTAGAGAATAAAACCTCAATCTATTTTCTCCCGCTAAAATCCTATTGTTTAAAATATTATTGGAAGATATTTCTGAATTATTACATCGCTTATGAACAAACAGTTGGAGGTCGACACTTTGCAACATACAACACAGCCCCCAACCACCAACATAACCCAATGCGGTGGCCCGTCTGATTCCAGCCACTGGAGGTTTTCCCTTTGACTCCCGTTGACCTCAGTTTGCTGGAGCTCTTTGGTGCCGCACTCTGTCAAACGCTGCTTGTTGAGTTCCCCTCACTTCTACCCTGGTTCTCCACTCTCGCATCCATTTGTGATTTGACACTTTCAAGAAGTCTGAAACCGGGTGGTTCTGGCGGAATCGGTTTGTGAGCGCTGGCGAGCAGATTATTGATGAGTAAGTGTTACTTGATGGACCAACTCCCTTCATCACTTTGCTGATGATTGAGAGGTGACTGATAGGGCGATGATTGTCCGGGTCCAATTAGACCCTGATTCTGTGCACTGGACACAGCACGTCCACCTTGTACATTGGTGCACTGCCAGAGTTTGAGCGACGGCTCGTTCTTCAGCACGATGGTGAGATGCAGTCAGGGCCCAAGGTATTCACTGTCTCCTGTTCATTCTCACGTGGCGTGAACAGAATTGGCTGCAGACAGGCACCTGTGTTAGCGGTAAGACCGGGAGGAAAGAACATCTGTGTAAGGAAAGTGGTCAATTGAAAGCGCCGCCTGTAGGGAGCCTTTGTTCAGTAATCTAGTGGTTGGAATGGTCAGTGGGGTGTGGGACTGGGTCAGTGGGGTGTGGATGTGAGACTGGGTCGGTGGGGTGTCGGCGCGGCCGGGTCAGTGCGGTGTCGGTGCGGGGCCGGGTCGGTGGGCTGTGGGCGCGGGGCCGGGTCGGTGGGGTGTCGGCGCGGGGCTGGGTCGGTGGGGTGTGGGCGCGGGGCCGTGTCGGTGGGGTGTCGGCGCGGGGGCTGTGTCGGTTGGCTGTGGGCGCGGGGCCGGGTCGGTGCGGTGTCGGCGCGGGGCCGTGGCGGTGAGGTGTCGGCCCGGGGCCGTGTCGGTGGGGTGTCGGCGCGGGGGCTGTGTCGGTTGGCTGTGGGTGCGGGGCCGGGTCGGTTGGCTGTGGGTGCGGGGCCGGGTCGGTGGGGTGTCGGCGCGGGGCCGTGTCGGTGGGGTGTCGGCCCGGGGCCGTGTCGGTGGGGTGTCGGCGCGGGGCCGGGTCAGTGGGGTGTCGGCGCGGGGGCTGTGTCGGTTGGCTGTGGGCGCGGGGCCGGGTCGGTGGGGTGTCGGCGCGGTGCAGGGTCGGTGGGGTGTCGGCGCAGAATTCTGTTTGTGGGACGGAGGAACAACAACACGTCAGCGAGACGGCAATCTGTAGGATACAGACCCTCAGAACAAAAAAGATGTATTTTAGCGGAACGAGATAAACACATGGGAGAGTAAGGAATAGACTGGTATCCTGATTAGATGAAGAGGGTTTGAAGGAGACTCAAGTGGACCATCAACTCCACATGGACCGGACGGGCCGAGTGGCCTATTTCTGTGCTGTACATCCTGTGTAATTCTATGTACAAAAGGGATGTGACAAGATTGCATTTTATGAATCAGTTTTGTAAAATGAGAATATCGGAATCTTTTCTCAATTCCCTATCCTTCAATAAGTGAACTTCTCTGGTGGAACTGGGAGATTCCAGTTTCTCAGCCAGGGCGTGGAATGTTATGTAAAAGTTGACTGAGTTTAACTTGATCTATAACATTAAACCACAAATGAGACCTGTGTATTACAGACGGACAGGGTTTGATCAAAGAGAGGCGCCCAGTTTGACCCGTGGGTGAATAGTTAAACACGTGTATCTCCATCTCTAGCCTCCCTTTCCTCTCAATGTTTTGTCGCCTCCCGAATCTCTGCTCATCTTTCTCAAAACATCATGTTTGAATCTCACCAATCAGGTTCCCCCTCCTGTCACAGCACTGAAATGGCAATATTCAATGTCACAAGTAACACCTTCTATGACCGTGACCGCGGTGAACGATCCCTCCTCATTCTCCACCTCTGCAGTCTTTGACACGGTCGATCACAATATCCTCCTCCAACGCCTCTCCTCCATTGTCCAGCTCAGTGGGACTGCCCTCACTTGGTTTTACTTTTACCTGTTCAGTCATTGCAGGAGAATCTTCATTAATGGCTTCTCTTCCCGCCCCCGCAATGTTACCTCTGGAATCCCCCATGGATCTAACCTCGCCCGTCTATTTCTCATCTACATGCTGCCCCTTGGAGATATTATTCGAAGACAAGGGGTCAGCTTTCACATGTACACTGACAACACTCCTCACCTCCTACAGTGCTCATTAGTGTTAATATTGGAACAGTGGTAAATCTCCTCAACTCCTACAGTGCACAATAGTGTTAATAGTACAACAGTGATAAATCTCCTTACCTCCTACAGTGCTCATTAGTGTTAATATTAGATCAATGGTAAATTTCCTCACCTCCCACAGTGCTCATTAGTGTTAATATTGGAACAGTGGTAAATCTCCTCAACTCCTACAGTGCACAATAGTGTTAATATTAGAACAGTGATAAATCTCCTTACCTCCTACAGTGCTCATTAGTGTTAATATTAGATCAATGGTAAATTTCCTCACCTCCCACAGTGCTCATTAGTGTTAATATTGGAACAGTGGTAAATCTCCTCAACTCCTACAGTGCACAATAGTGTTAATATTAGAACAGTGATAAATCTCCTTACCTCCTACAGTGCTCATTAGTGTTAATATTAGATCAATGGTAAATTTCCTCACCTCCCACAGTGCTCATTAGTCAGGTGCTGACACCATGAGTGATGTGGTAAATATATTCTAATAAATGCACCAACCAGGACATATCTCCATGAACAGACGGACAATGTCACTTCCCATAGAGACCAGAGGAATCACACCCAGCTATATATTGTGTATGTCGATAGATATCATATTCATAAAGTATCTGAATTTAATAACGAAACCCAACAAATCTAAAATATTCAACACAATTTTGTGAATGAAAGTAACACAATTGCCCCAGACTGTGTCAAACCGAGTGACGGGTCATTTAGTTCATCAATGTTGATCCCGCTCCAGAATTTCCTCCAGAATATTCACTACCTCAGGAATAAGGCTGGTTCTAGCCTGCACTGTAAGCAAATCTTACCAATGGGCGCTCCCAGTGCAGAGTCTCGGCCGACGGGAGCCCGACTGGAACTGGGATGTGGAGATCAGAAGGGCTCACTGGATTTCACTGGGCAGCTGTCTGTGTCACACTTGATGTGGAGTGTTGATCATTACACTCGGGAAATGCTCCATCTCAGAGCTAACAGCTGTTGTACTGATGGGAGAGGGGGTAATTGCTATCATGTTTAACAAGGCAATGTTCTCTTGCTCATTTTAATATTTCTGTCTAAGCCTCCGATTAATATTATATTTAATACAGAGTATTATAATCTGGGAACGTCTGTCACCACCATGGCTGAAGCTCCAAACAGGGGAGAAGATCCAACATCTTCAACAAGAATGAGAATTGACACAGGTAGGTTCAGAAAATTCTTCAAAATTGACTTTCTGTCCTTATAAAGAGTTCAGATCACGAACAGGAAACATCAGCTCAGACAGGAAGAGGTAACAGCACAAATGCTGTGTGGATAGAGGGAAGTGAGTGACCATCTAATGGGGCAGTGCAGTCACAGGTGGAGGCATCTCCTGAATACTGGAACTGTCCAATAGACTCCTGGTATTGGAGACTGTAAGGTGGATAGAGGCAGTGACTCAGAGGATGGTCTTCCTGAGTAACAGTGTGAGACCGGGGAGCAGGGGGACCCTAACCCTAACCCTAACCCGAGTGGGGCGGGGCTGAGAGGCAGGTGCGCACAGGAATAAGAGAGCGATAGTGGTGCAAGATTCTATCGTCAGGGGAATAGACAGGCTCTTCTGCAGTCTTGAACATGGCCCGAATGGCAAGTTGCCTCCCTGGTGCCAGAGGGAAGAATTCACAGGAACGGGTCGGGACCATCTCTGGGAAGAAAAGGAGAGCAGAGAATAGCCAAGGTCGGAACCAATAACAAGCTTAGAAATACGATTATGGAGTGAACATTAAGACCGAGGCAGTAGATTAAAAAACAAGGCCTCCAGGTTGTGAACTACGGATAGATTTACACTGGGCCGCTTCAGGAGGGAAATATGAGACAGGTCAATATGTGGCTGCAGGGCTGGAGCAGGAGGGAAGGGTTCACGGTTTTAGGACACTGGAGTGAGTTCAGGGAGAAGGGAAGGGACGGTCACGATCTGACCCGACCAAAAATGGTTTTACAGACTGGGTGAATGGAGCAGCAGAGAAGGGTTCACGGTCTTGGGGATCTAGAGTGAGTTCAGGGAGAATGGAAGGGATGGTCACGGTCTGAACCGACCAAGAATGGTTTTACAGAATGGGTGAATGGAGCAGGAGGGAAGGATTCACGGTTTTGAGGACAGAGTGAGTTCAGGGAGAAGGGAAGGGACGGTCACGGTCTGAACCGACCAACAATGGTTTTACAGACTGGGTGAATGGAGCAGGAGGGAAGGATTCACGGTTTTGGGGACTGAGTGAGTTCAGGGAGAAGGGAAGGGACGGTCACGGTCTGAACTGACCAACAATGGTTTTACAGAATGGGTGAATGGAGCAGGAGGGAAGGGTTCACGGTTTTGGGGACTGAGTGAGTTCAGGGAGAAGGGAAGGGACGGTCACGGTCTGAACTGACCAACAATGGTTTTACAGAATGGGTGAATGGAGCAGGAGGCAAGGGTTCACGGTTTTGGGGACTGAGTGAGTTCAGGGTGAAGGGAAGGGACGGTCACAATCTGAACCGACCAACAATTGTTTTACAGACTGGATGAATCGAGCAGGAGGCAAGGGTTTCAGCTGATATGACTGGAGGGTGGGGAATATTCAGAGGCGCGAGAGTTGAATTAATAAAATTGTTGGAGCAGAAACAGAAGATTTATGAAATAATGAAAAGTTATGAGCAAGAAGAAAGGAAGGAGGTGTTGAAGTAGTGAGAGATAAAGTTATTGTTTTGAAGGAGTGAGCGATAAAGTTATTGTTTTGAAGGAGTGAGCGATAAAGTTATTGGTTTGAAGGAGTGAGCGATGAAGTTATTGGTTTGAAGGAGTGAGCGATGAAGTTATTGGTTTGAAGGAGTGAGCGATGAAGTTATTGGTTTGAAGGAGTGAGCGATGAAGTTATTGGTTTGAAGGAGTGAGCGATGAAGTTATTGGTTTGAAGGAGTGAGCGATAAAGTTATTGGTTTGAAGGAGTGAGCGATAAAGTTATTGGTTTGAAGGAGTGAGCGATGAAGTTATTGGTTTGAAGTATTGAGTGATAAAGTTAATTTTTGAAGCAGTGAGAAATAAAGTTATTGTTTTGAAGTAGTGAGAGATAAGGTTATTGTATGACACAGTGAGAGAAGAAATTATTGTTTCGAAGCATTGAGAGATAAAGTTATTGATTTGAAGTCGTGAAAAATAAAGTTATCGTTTTGAAGTATTGAGAGATGTAGTTACTGGTTTGAAGCATTGAGAGATAAAGTTATTGTTTTGAAGTAGTGAGAGATAAAGTTATTGTTTTGAAGTAGTGAGAGATAAAGTTATTGTTTTGAAGTATTGAGAGATAAAGTTATTGTTTTTAAGTATTGAGAGATAAAGTTATTGTTTTGAAGTATTGAGAGATAAAGTTATTGTTTTTCAGTATTGAGAGATAAAGTTATTGTTTTGAAGTATTGAGAGATAAAGTTATTGTTTTTCAGTATTGAGAGATAAAGTTATTGTTTTTCAGTATTGAGAGGTAAAGTTATTGTTCTGAAGTATTGAGAGATAAAGATATTGTTTTTCAGTAATGAGAGATAAAGTTATTGTTCTGAAGTATTGAGAGATAAAGATATTGTTTTTCAGTATTGAGAGATAAAGTTATTGTTCTGAAGTATTGAGAGATAAAGATATTGTTTTTCAGTATTGAGAGATAAAGATATTGTTTTTCAGGATTGAGAGATAAAGTTATTGTTTTGAAGTATTGAGAGATAAAGCTATTGTGTTGAAGTAGTGAGAGATAAAGTTATTGTTTTGAAGTATTGAGAGATAAAGTTATTGTTTTGAAGTAGTGAGAGATAAAATTATTGTTTTTAAGTAGTGAGTGATAAAGTTATTGTTTTGAAGTATTGAGAATTAAAGTTATTCTTTTGAAGTATTGAGAGATAATGTTATTGTTTTGAAGTAGTGAGAGACAAAGTTATTGTTTTGATGAAATGAGAGATAAATTTATTGTTTTGAAGTATTGAGATATAAAGTTATTGTTTTGAAGCAGTGAGATATAAAGTTATTGATTTGAAGTAGTGAGAGATAGTTTTGTTTTGAAGCATGAGAGATAAAGTTATTGTTTTGAATTATTGAGAGATAAAGTTATTGTTTTTAAGTAGTGAGCGAGAAAATTATTGTTTTGAAGTATTGAGAGATACATTTATTGTTTTGAAGTAGTGACAGATAAAGTTATTGTTTTAGGTATTGAGAGATAAATTTATAGTTTTGATGTATTGAGAGATAAAGTTATTGCTTTTAAGTAGAGAGTGATAAAGTTATTGTTTTAAATTAATGAGAGATAAATCTATTGTTTGAAGTATTGAGAGATAAAGTTATTGCTTTTAAGTAGTGAGAGATAAAGTTATTGTTTTGAAGTATTGAGAGATAAATTTATTGTTTTGAATTATTGAGAGATAAAGTTATTGTTTTTATTTAGTTAGTGATAAAGTTATTGTTTTGAAGTTGTGAGAGATAAAGTTATTGTTTTGAAGTAGTGAGAGATAAGGTTATTGTTTTGAAGTAGTGAGAGATAAGGTTGTTGTATTGAGATAGTGAGTTAAAGTTATTGTTTTTATCTAGTTAGTGATAAAGTTATTGTTTTTTAGTCGTGAGAGATAAAGTTATTGTTTTGAAGTAGTGAAAGATAAAGTTAGTGTTTTAAAGTAGTGAGAGATAAAGTTATTGTTTTGATGTAGTGAGAGATAAAGTTATTGTTTTGAAGTAGTGAGAGATAAAGTTATTGTTTTGATGTAGTGAGAGATAAAGTTAATGTTTTGAAGTAGTGAGAGATAAAGTTATTGTTTTGAAGTAGTGAGAGATAAAGTTATTGTTTTGAAGTAGTGAGAGATAAGTTTGTTGTATTGAGATAGTGAGAGATAAAGTTATTGTTTTTACCGAGTTGGTGATAAAGTTATTGTTTTGAAGTCATGAGAGATAAAAGTTATTGTTTTCATGTAGTGAGAGGTAAAGTTATTATTTTGATGTCGTGAGAGGTAAAGTTATTGTTTTGTGGCAGTGAGAGATAAAGTTATTGTTTTGAGGCAGTGAGAGATAAAGTTATTGTTTTGAAGTAGTGAGTGATAAAGTTATTGTTTTGAAGTAGTGAGAGATAAAGTTATTGTTTTGAAGTAGTGAGAGATAAAATTATTGTTTTGAAGTAGTGAGAGATAAAGTTATTGTTTTGAAGCAGTGAGAGATAAAGTTATTATTTTGAAGTAGTGAGAGATAAAGTTATTGTTTTGAAGTAGTGAGAGATAAAGATATTGTTTTGAAGTAGTGAGAGATAAAGTTATTATTTTGAAGTAGTGAGAGATAAAGTTATTATTTTGAAGTAGTGAGAGATAAAATTATTGTTTTGAAGTAGTGAGAGATAAAGTTATTGTTTTGAAGTCGTGAGAGATAAAGTTATTGTTTTGAAGTAGTGAGAGATAAAATTATTATTTTGAAGTAGTGAGAGATAAAGTTATTGTTTTCAAGTAGTGAGAGATAAAGTTATTGTTTTGAAGTAGTGAGAGATAAAATTATTGTTTTGAAGTAGTGAGAGATAAAGTTATTGTTTTGAAGTAGTGAGAGATAAAGTTATTGTTTTGAAGTAGTGAGAGATAAAGTTATTGTTTTGAAGTAGTGAGAGATAAAGTTATTGTTTTGAAGTAGTGAGAGATAAAGTTATTGTTTTGAAGTAGTGAGAGATAAAGTTATTATTTTGATGTCGTGAGAGGTAAAGTTATTGTTTTGAGGCAGTGAGAGATAAAGTTATTGTTTTGAGGCAGTGAGAGATAAAGTTATTGTTTTGAAGTAGTGAGTGATAAAGTTATTGTTTTGAAGTAGTGAGAGATAAAGTTATTGTTTTGAAGTAGTGAGAGATAAAATTATTGTTTTGAAGTAGTGAGAGATAAAGTTATTGTTTTGAAGTAGTGAGAGAAAAAGTTATTATTTTGAAGTAGTGAGAGATAAAGTTATTGTTTTGAAGTAGTGAGAGATAAAGATATTGTTTTGAAGTAGTGAGAGATAAAGTTATTATTTTGAAGTAGTGAGAGATAAAGTTATTATTTTGAAGTAGTGAGAGATAAAATTATTGTTTTGAAGTAGTGAGAGATAAAGTTATTGTTTTGAAGTCGTGAGAGATAAAGTTATTGTTTTGAAGTAGTGAGAGATAAAATTATTATTTTGAAGTAGTGAGAGATAAAGTTATTGTTTTCAAGTAGTGAGAGATAAAGTTATTGTTTTGAAGTAGTGAGAGATAAAATTATTGTTTTGAAGTAGTGAGAGATAAAGTTATTGTTTTGAAGTAGTGAGAGATAAAGTTATTGTTTTGAAGTAGTGATAGATAAAGTTATTGTTTTGAAGTAGTGAGAGATAAAGTTATTGTTTTGAAGTAGTGAGAGATAAAGTTATTATTTAGAAGTAGTGAGAGATAAAGTTATTGTTTTGAAGTAGTGAGAGATAAAGTTATTGTTTTGAAGTAGTGAGAGATAAAATTATTGTTTTGAAGTCGTGAGAGATAAAGTTATTATTTTGATGTAGTGAGAGATAAAGTTATTATTTTGAAGTAGTAAGAGATAGTAATTGGTGTCGAAATGAAAACGAAGAATGATTAAATTTCCGACAAAATCGGAGGTGTGATTAAATGTTATGTCTGTGAATGTGCAAATAATTCCAAACACATTTGGAAATTCAGAAGCATAAGAGATATGATCCAGTATCTATGAGACCATATGGTTTTGGTTTACGAGGGACTCAGAGCAAAATCTTCCTGGTTATAACATTGAGATGAGCGATTAATGAAGATTCTTACATTGATGGTGTTAGTGGGAATGTAAGTGTACTGGAGGAGGATGTGGGACCAGAGTTTTCGATAACTGGACAAGGATTTGGATCTGACGCAAATAGCCAAATTGGAGAAGCGTCTGGACCCACAACTAATGCAGTTAAATGAAGTCAGGGAGGAAGCTTTGGATATAAAAACTGTGCTGATGGATTAAAAAGAGCCAAAGTAATGTCTCTGTTCAAGAAAGAGAGAAGGTAAACCGGGTAACTGGAGACCAATTAGTCTCTGTCAGCAGTGGGCAAACTCCTCGAATCTGTAATTCCAGGTCTAATTAGTGAACATTTAAAGGTGCAGGGGATGATCGGCGAAGGCTGGGACGGATTCGCTGTGGACAATTCGTATTTGACATATTTTAACATTATTTTTTAAAGAATTTTCTGTGCAGATCAATGGAATGTAGCACATGCGGTGTTTATGGTTTTTCAGAAGGTGTTTGATAATGTGCCTCACAGGAGGCTTCAGCCGTTTGGTTTAAGAGGAAACGTAACCGCCCGGATAGAATGTCGATAATGTGTTTAGTTTTCTCCATTTTTGTTCACAGATCCGAACACTGCAATCACTGAGTTCCTGACAAAGTACGACGATTACCAACTGTTCCAGTTGACAAAATTCTACCGGGACAGACTAGAACAGGCGATTGAAGAGGGGGTGGAGGGACTCAGCTTCGTATTGACGCATGAGAAACATTTCAGTGGACAAGAGTACCACGTAAGTGGGAGAGACACCGAATGAGTTTGGATTATTTAAACATAACATAACAGAACTGACAGAATATCACATCTTAAAATCATAGAATGTTACAGAACAGAAACAGGCCAAATAGGGAAGAAATGGATGAAACTACAAATATTTTGAATCTGAACCAATGATACGATGAGATGGAAATACCCAGCGGATCGCTCAGTATCTGTACAGAGAACGGACAGGGTAACAACAACTTGCATTTGTTCAGCGCTTTTTACATAGTGAAACGTCCCAAGGCGCTTCACAGGAGCGATTATCAAATAAATTTTGTTACCAAGCCACATGAAGACATATTAGGAGAGCTTGGTCAAAGAGGTAGGTTATAAGGAGTGTCTTTAAAGGAAAGGAGAGAGAGGTAGAGAGGTTGAGGGAGGGATTTCCAGAGTTTGGGCAAGGTAGCTAAAGGCACGGCTGCCAATTTTGGAGCGATTCCCGTTGGAGATGCGCAAAAGGCAAAAATTGGAGAAGTGCAGAGATCTGAGAGGGTTGTGGGGCTGGAGGAGGTTACAGAGATAGGGAGGAGCGAGGGCCAAGGAGTGATTTGAAAACAACGGTGACATTTTAAAATGGAGGCTTTGTCGGACCGGGAGCCAATGTCGGTCAGCGAGTACAGGGGTGATGGGTGATCGGACGTGGTGCGAATTAGGATACAGGCAACAGAGTTTTGGGTGAGCTCAAGTTTATGGATGGTGGAAGATGGGATGCCGGCCAGGAAAGCATTGGAACAGTGGAGTTTACAGGTGACAAAGGGATGGATTTAGTCTTTCCAATATTTAATTGGAGGAAATTTCCTCTAGACTCAACTATTCCAATGCGTTCCTGGGCGGCTTCACATCCTCTGCCTTCGGAAAACTTCAGCTCATCCAAAACGCTGCTGCCTGTACCCTGTCCCTCCGTAGGTCCCGCTCACCTCCCACTCCGGTGATAGCTCACCTATTGCTTCACAGTTTTCAAATGCCTTCAGTTTTGAATTCCCATCCTCCTGTTTAAGCCACACCAGAGCCTCGTCCCTCCCTATCTCTGTAACCTCCTCCAGCCTTACAGCCCTCCTGCGCCCCTAGAATTCTTTATTACTCTGGCTCTCGCATCTTGTACATCTCATCATCATCCAAGCAGTAGTGGTCCAGTGTTGGGAAATCTTTCTGCATTAAAGGCATTATATAAATATACGTTGTTACTGATGACAGTCCTGACTACACGAGCCCCATTGCTGGATATGTGCTCCCGGTTCCCGAGGTTTCATACCAACAGCGGATGTGCAGAAAACTGGGTGTCAGACATTTAATTACGAACTGAAAAGTGACTGATTTATTGGTCGGCTCTCCTCACTGGTAAATCAGGAGTGGTAATTTCTCAGACAGTTTCCCAGCTGATTCCCTCACTTTCGGATCGTCCCTTCTCTGTCACTTCAGTTCTGATTCGCTGCTGTTTTATTTTTAGGCAAATCAACAAATTATGAGAGCAGGAAGTAAGTGCGAGAAACAAGAGTATCATATTGTCAATCAGTAATCTCATGTCATGTTGGACACTGAAGGACAGAGAAAATTAGTGCCATTAAAACTATTATAGATTCTCAGTGATTGCTCACTGTCTGAGAGCGATATTGCTGATTTCTCTTTTAATTTCATCACTTTTTTCTGCAGTTAACGATTGAAGCAAGATGTTTACAGAATGGATCTATACCCGGCCAAGTGATTACTTTCTGTGTTCAATATGAACTGGGAGATCCAATCACAGAGCAGCTCCTTTCCTTCTCATTCTCAGTCTTTGTCTTTCACTCCACTCCTCAATATAAACTGGGAGATCCCATCACGGAGCAGCTCCTTTCCGTCTCATTCTCAGTCTTTGTCTTTCACTCCAATCCTCAATATAAAGTGGGTGATCCCATCACGGAGCAGCTCCTTTCCTTCTCATTCTCAGTCTTTGTCTTTCACTCCACTCCTCAACATAAACTGGGCGATCCCATCGCAGAGCAGCTCCTTTCCTTCTCATTCTCAGTCTTTGTCTTTCACTCCACTCCTCAATATAAACTGGGAGATCCCATCACGGAGCAGCTCCTTTCCGTCTCATTCTCAGTCTTTGTCTTTCACTCCAATCCTCAATATAAAGTGGGTGATCCCATCACGGAGCAGCTCCTTTCCTTCTCATTCTCAGTCTTTGTCTTTCACTCCACTCCTCAATATAATCTGGGAGATGCCATCACGGAGCAGTTCCTTTCCTTCTCATTCTCAGTCTTTGTCTTTCACTCCACTCCACTCAAAATAAACTGGGAGATCACATCACGGAGCAGCTCCTTTCCTTCTCATTCTCAGTCTTTGTCTTTCACTCCAATCCTCAATATATTCATTAATTTTCTTTACAGAAAATCACTGAGCTCGCGAAGGAGGGAAACAGGGCGGACAGTTCCAAACTTCTCCTAAATCTGGTGATGGAGAAAGGCTCTCGGGCCCGAAGGGTGATGTGGGAATCCTTTGTGAAAATGCACCACAGGTTACCCAAATTGGACAAAATACTGAAAGAGATTCAGGAACTTGGTACGTTAAAATCACACACTGAGTTCAATTTCAGATTGAAACACTGCAGAATTTATTATAATATTACACAGATCTGATTTCATGAAAGCTCATTGATTTAAACAGGTCCTGATCCATTTGATTATATGAACATCGGACGAGGTTTATCTGAAATACCCAGTCACCTGAAAGGTAAGTGATGAAATGGAGATTTCAAACCGTTTATTTCACTTCTGAGAATCAGAATGTTTGATTGTAGCATTTTATTTAGAGATTGTCAGAATCTGGGAATCAAGTTCAAAGGGTGGAGGAAACAGAATGAAGTTAGATTTTGATTTGCTAATAATCTTCAAATCATCTGCGCGATCCGCTACTATTCGCTGTTCTCAATTATTTGTAAATTTGCAGATGTTTTATTACTCCAGCTAATCCAGGTGCTGATTACTAACAGTTGTGAAAAAGCGTTCACACCTGGGAGGATCCTGATGCACTGAGAACCCCAAACACAACTGGCAGGATCCTGACACACTGTGAATCCCCATACACAGCTGGCAGGATCCTGATACACTGTGAATCCCCACACACACCTGGCAGGATCCTGATACACTGTGAATCCCCATACACACCTGGCAGGATCCTGATACACTGTGAATCCCCATACACACCTGGCAGGATCCAGATACACTGTGAATCCCCACACACACCTGGCAGGATCCTGACACACTGTGAATCCCCATACACAGCTGGCAGGATCCTGATACACTGTGAATCCCCACACACACCTGGCAGGATCCTGATACACTGTGAATCCCCATACACACCTGGCAGGATCCTGATACACTGTGAATCCCCATACACAACTGGCAGGATCCTGATACACTTCGAATCCCCATACACACCTGACAGGATCCTGACACACTGTGAATCCCCATACACACCTGGCAGGATCCTGATATACTGTGAATCCCCATACACACCTGGTAGGATCCTGATCCACTGTGAATCCCCATACACACCTGACAGGATCCTGATACACTGCGAATCCCCATACACACCTGACAGGATCCTGATACACTGTGAATCCCCATACACACCTGACAGGATCCGGATGCACTGTGAATCCCCAAACACACCTGGCAGGATCCCGACACTTTGAGCCTACAAACACACCTCCGACGTGCTGCCCAGATTTTCAGCGCTCACAAGTAAACAGCAGTGCCATGGAGAAATGTGAGGGAAAGACAATGTTCAGGGTAATTAGGAAGTAATGGGCTAGCTTCCTAATGTCAATGAAAGAGAGAACCTTATCGACTCAAAGAATAGTCCTTTAACTCAAGATTCTTTTTAGACCCGATGTAATGACTAATGGAAATATATTTAAATTTCCCAAACCTTCATTAGAGGAAATTCAGACCAAAATAAAACAAAGGAGTATAATTATTGGGAGAACAGTTGAAATGAACTGTGAATGTTTTCTGCTGAAACTTCAAACTGAGTGATGTGGGCAGTATTTCGAATCCTAATACTAAT